>NC_067124.1:738629-763629 GCF_021347895.1 Acanthochromis polyacanthus | reverse complement strand
GATTTTTTGGAGCCAGAAGTGACCACACTTGGGACGGTACAGCTGGGGGTAGGGGTGGATCTGACTAAGAATCAATTAGCTGTGATGCTAATTTTGGCCCGTGAAAAGCAGACTGTAAAGAAAATGGACTTAGTAGAAGAAATGAGCATTTTTTTTGGTGCCTAATTTTTTTACAAGTAACTTTGATGAACCAAAAATAAACATTGAAAAGGTCAAAAGATGAAAACACAAAACCTGCAGCCCTGGATGCCGGCTGGTACGTCTCTATGCCATAATGGTGGGAGTAGCTTAGAGTTAGAAGGTAGCCACACCCTGAAGCATCCCCTGCTCAACTGTTTTACTCTAAACAGAACCAGAATTTACACAGTACTGAAAGAGACTTGAAACTAGTAACTGAAACCATTCACCACTCACTAGGGAAACATTTACGGATGTAATAAATTAAGTTAATAGTAGGGTCATTGGCATAGATTTCTGTACAATCTAAAGTCTTTTTCAAAACTAGAGGAGTCACCCTCTGCTGGTCATTGGAATGAATACAGTTCTGTGTCCCAGTTTATGCTTCACCTTTCTCACATTTGTACATTCCATCCACCCTTCAACCGTATTTTGCCCATCAGCTGTGTCCCTCTTGTATTGTCTGTATTATATAGCTATAAACATTGGGGTCTGGGTATGTATGTAGTTATGTTTAAATTGAATATTTTGGAGAGAAAATCCATTTAGTTACCATAAGTTTGTTGGTGTAGAGACAGATGCAGTGATTGCAGCGACTATTCTCCACCTGGACTAGTGGGAGAAGTTGGTCCTGGAGAAATTAAAGAGATGAATCGGCTCTTTGAAAGAATCAGGAATAAGGGGACACAGGTTTATTTGAGCTACTAAAAAGCATATCTCCACAACTTCACTAGGATTAAGGTTAGAGTTACCCAACCCTAACCCTAACCCCACTAACCCATAATGCAAAACCCTGCAGTGCATTTCTGTGTGTAGATGATGGGCTTACCTTTATAAGAATGGCCTGACAGCTCTAATGGAGCTCAGAGACGCTTTAATACAAATAATTCCTCCATATAAACCTGGAGTCCGTCTGCAGCAGCTGCATGTCAGATTTGCAGAAGAAGGCAGAACATTATTTACCGTCAGATCCTAACCGATCCCATGTTCATGCAGTTACTGCCGCTGTGCCATGTGCGTAAATGTGCACGTCACTCTCCATTTATAACAGCACTTATCATCTCTGCTGCTATGCAGTCCTGCAGGTCTGTATTAAAATCAAAGGGAATGATCCGACTTACAGCCAGCTGTGGGCAGCAAACTGGACTTCAGCAGGTCAGCTAATGCTTCTCCAAAATCCTAAATTACTTCTGTGACAAATGGAAAATGCTGTAAGAGTCAGATACAACAGGCTAGATCAGTCTGAATCACATTAAAAGCTGTGTTCTGACAGAAATATAAATTATTATGTAACAGATGGCAAATGACAGAGAAGTAGACGTAGCAAAATACATAAAAGCTGATTTGTGATGTTGGGTTTTCTGTGTGTGCACCTCTGCTGCCTAAAGCCACACAAACAGCAGCTTCTGAAATCTGCAGTTTACTTATGGAAAAGTCTGAAACTGTGAAAACTGCTGCACTCACTGCAATAAGTAGCTTTCTGCCTCATAAGACATGCATGGACTGTGAATGTACAACGTCACATGCTTTAAGCAACGTTCCACTCTGTTCCATTAAAATACCACGTTTTAGGACCAAAACTTGACTCTAGATATTCAGGGGAAGAAATTAACTGGTTCACTGCTGCTGTTGACATGAATTTTCACTTTGCATGCATCGTACCTGATAAAGCCTGCATTGATCCACCTCCAGCAGCTCTGCACATTCCTGTGTTTATTACATGAAACCATCTTCACTGAATACTGAGGCCAGCCTGCCAGATGATAATATGTGATATAAATTCCCTCATAGCACCACCAGCACCTTTGATCTGATGTCAGCCTGTAGCTTCAACAAAACCCTTGATTTAAATTCAGGCTGATATTTATCTAGTCTGGCTATAAATGCCTACAATTGGTCCTATTTCTGACTATAATTACTACAAATCTGGATTTCGTTTTGGAAATTCTAACAAATATTTCACTCAAAGGGACAAAAGCACATTTCTTCTCATGTCTTGGGAGAAACACCACATGGTTTCTGGTTTTGAAATGTTCTATATGGTTTGAATCCATCAGCACAGGGGCGCTGGTGGTCGGGTGAGAGTAATGATCGGCGTCTCAGATCAAAAGCGTTTAATTGTGGTTTTAAGTCTTGAGTCAAACAATATGTGGTCCATATGGTGTACAGTCTGGTCTGCTTTTCCTTAAATCGTGGGTGAAACGTTCAAGATAAACACTAAAGCATGCTGTGCTTATCTCTGTCAAGTCCTAAAGTTGCTGCTGCTGATCTGCTGTCAGTGGGTTGTGCCAACATCAGGCTGTTTAAGCAACAAATAAACCTGTCGTCTCTTTTCCACCGTGCCCTGCTGTTTACGCTGTCGTTCACGCTCTCTCCGACTGTTCCTGCTTTTATTGCTGCTCCTCTGAACTTGTTAATCACTTTGGAGACGGGAAGAGTGGCAATTTTATTGTTGTACTGCGCGTGGTGTGATTGCTGTCAGCTCTTCACTGCTCTGGCTTCAATGGGGACACACACCGGTCAGCATCTAACCAGAACAAGCTGTTTTCCATCGCCTCTGCCCGGGCCAGCACATCGTTATTTTATTTGGATGCTGGCCCTGTCACATGTGTGTCACACTCTCTGGCTGAATGCTTCATCTCTGCTGTAGCTGCTGGTGCACTTTTTCCACTACAAACAGAGTCCCATTACACAAAAGGGGTCATTAGGTGAACAAATATTAAAATATTATATGCACTTTGCTGTGATTTCTGCCATTAAATGTATTATTACAGCTAAAGCCTCACTGTAAGTAATGCTCCAGCGCTGGATGAATGTGATACTGAAGTCTTATCTGGAACATATCAACCAGGCACTGAGCTGACTCCAGCAGAAGATGAGTTTAATATCAGGACACTGCAGGAGCATCGCAATTCACTGAACTTACAATATGTACATCAAAGAGGAGGCGAGAATGTAAAGAAAAAAAACAACCTTGAAGGCATCAGAACAGCACATTGGTTTGCATTAGAGCAGCATTTCTGCTATGAAACGGGGTGAAGCGGTTACAACAACACAGCAACATGTGGATTAGAGGATTGTTTCCTTTTGTCTGCAGCATGAGATCCATGTGGAAAACCCACGGCAGAGCATGTGAAAGCATACGGATCATGAGAGGACTATGCAGAGTAAAATGTAGTGTTTTCTCAGTCAGAAAAAATGTGCCACCATCATGCTTTAATCAGAGATCAATCTCAGAACCCCTCTGTTACATTTTGGTGGCTAATAATGAGAAAGTTACATGTACTAAAACCAAACAGATAGATAAGGCAGTCTGTTTTCCTCTTTAGCAATAAACTGAAGACACTGAGAACAGCATAATTTATTTTCAGGCACACATTTAATCTTAATCATTCACATGAATAACGACTAGCTTCCCTTTTCACCTGCAGCACGCCAGCATCTGCTATCTCTAAATTCTTGTCTTTTCATGTCACAAGTGGCTAAATGTCGCCCTGGTGTGACTCACTGATGTCATCAGTCAGCAGCCGAGCACCAGACGTCACTCAGCCCGTCAGAGGTCGAGGAACAGGAATTAATAAGCGCTGGCCTGGACCAGGGTCACCCCCGTCAGCCTGATGACGTCTGTTTATGAGCATGAACCACAGCGCTGTGGCACTTCACCTCACAACAGTGAGCTGACAGACACTAAAAGGCAAACTGCAGTAATTCTTCGTGAGTTTGTCACTATGAATGACACCTTTCACATCACTACTAATTTGAATAATTCTAAATTCTAAATAAATCTGATAAATTGTTTATGTAAGATTTCAATAAGTGCAGCTTTAAAAAACAACAGAAGCACTCAGAGAGTGCAGTACTCCAGCAAATCATTTCCAATGGATAAAATCTGAACAATTTGTGGTTCTCAGTGGTGGATTTGTAGTAGGATCACAATCAGCTGATGTAGTGTTCACTGGTTGTCATGGTTACAGTGATGTCGTGCCGCTATCTGGCAATGATACAGAAATCTTTAACAAATCCGTGGATCCAGACTATAAGCTGCATCACTGATAAAATCTGATCACTTGGTCCTTGTGTCATTTCTGATCTTCAATGAAAATTGTCTCCAAATCCGTTAGTCTGTTTTAGAGTAACGTTGCTGACAGACAGACAGATGGACGGGCGGGCAGGCAGGCGCCCATCGTCACATAACTCTGCCATGTTCCCTGAAGGAATAATAAAATAAAGATTTAAAATGTAAATGTATGTAAGAAATTGAAGAACATGCATGCAGGATGAACATGAACACACAAAGCTGAAAATAATGGTTTAAATTAAAACCAAGTCTGGTACAATAACTATAATAATCTACTAGGACTACATTTGTCATGCAGATCCCGTCAAAAAATTGGAATACATCTGCGGTGATGAGAATTGCTATTCCGCTCCATGTACTGGCCATCTGTGAAGTCCGCAGTGCAACATTCTGGTCAGAATCCATGGAAAACATCACTGGTAATTAGAGGTTTCATCAGCATGGGGTGCATCTTTTTCCCTTCACATGGGAACCCAATTTATGGTTGAACTCTGAGGTTGAAATCACAGAGAAAGCGAAGGCACAGCTGTCAGCGTGTCTGACGGCCGACATGAATGCATGGGGAACACACAGGGTGGCAGTGGCTGAGGTTTCACCGTGGCGTTGTGTTGGCTGCTGCCTGCATCCTTAATGATACAGACGGCCCAGCAGTCTGAGGTCTGTGTTGAACTGCGTGTGTGGGGAAAACTACTGTAGCATCATTCAGGTTATTTCTTTAAACAGGGCTTTACACTGTATGATCCTGCATGCTTCGTAGCGCTGCTATAATACACACAGGATGCAGAACATAGTTGTTACATACAGCAGAATGCAGAACAGGAAGGACAGCTATATACGGTTTCATATGATATAATCTTGGGGATCTCGGAATGGGGTTAAATGACGGGTTGTGCTTCTCTATGGACAATCCAAGAAGACACCAAAACCTCTCACATTATAATGTCTTGACGTGTCCACTCATCCAACTATCCAGAGAGCCAGAGACGACACTCGAATGCATCTTTGCTCCTTTCTGCTGCAGTAAATAGCCCACATACGGTGGAGCTGGTGGCAGGATGCCTGTAAGCCGGCGTCCACATCAGCGACACTGTGATTACCACTGACCTCAGTAAATATTCAACATTGCAAAAAGGGGAATTAAGATGAAAGGAGAACAAGAAAAAAAAACTCCAGCAGATGTGCAATTACATGAGTGCCGTGGCCTTTGAAGCCATATCGCCCCGGTAATATGAAGGTCAAATGAGGACATGCTGCAGAGCAGAGCGAGTACCAGCACAGCATTATGCTAGTCAAGGTCTTTTAAGTGGAAACACACAATAATTTAACAGTGTTGAGCAATCCATCGCAGTCCACAGGCAAAACCAGAGTGGAGGTAATGGCTGGTGTTCATCTTCCAACATCTGCGAATGAACATCCAGAGGCTACGCTGCAGCATCCTTAAACTCACAGCAAATTGAAATACCGCCTTAATATCCTCCTTTTTCCAATTGATCTCAGGGCAGAATGCCTCCTGTGAGGCACGAAAGTAGAAAACAATGATGTGTTTGGTGAATGATGGGACTGGAAGCGGCTGTGTTCGCCTCGTTACCCGACATTCATTAATTCTACATACGATCTGGGTTTAAAAACAGTTCAATTTAAAAATCATGGCTGTCGAGAGGCGCTGCACCACAGACCCATCTGACATGAGATAATTTATTAAAGCAGCGATGATAATCTGATAATAATGGGAGCAGAGTGAGACAGCGTAAGCCAGAGGATTCACTGTCTTTTATTTCTGTTTTTTGTTTGGGACCTCACAGGTGAATCAATGTGCCAAGGTTTGAGGCTGAACTGCAGGTGAGTCTTTCTTTATCAAACACTGTCTCCTTTTCTGCAGCTCTCACTGTAAGAATCAGCATCTGAGCCAAATCCAGGCTACAAATTCTCACAAACCCACAGCACTGGATTATGTCCGGGCTCTACCTGTACCCTTCATCAGGTCGCCTGCTTGGTGTGCAGTTCACTGAAATGTGGTGGGAATCAATTAAGGGAAACTTGGAGAGTTTTCAGGTAGGGAGGCACACACACAAATCCATGGGAAGTTCACGGGGAAAGGAACTATAAAACTAAATCATACAGTACGTAGAAAATATTTTCACATTATCCTCTCAGCGGGACAGACAGAGTTCTGAGAAAAGCCCAAAGCTGTGTTTTTCTTTCCTTCTTTTAATGAATAAAGTATTTAAGGATATCAGGTTATGAGAAGAGGCTGTAGATTATTGCTGAGAAAGTACTAATATCACCACCATACACCTTTATTTTCAGAGTGTGTGTACAGTGTGTCACACAAACAGAAAGGAAACACACAGAGCATTTCTTCCTTTGATATTTTTCTCTTTAATCATGTCATTTCTGTAAGATGAGATCCTTAGAGGAAGTTTCCAGACAAACAGAGGACAGTGGACAGACAAAGAACTGGGTTATAAAATGCTGAGTGTGTCTGCTTTAGTGATGTGTCAGACAGGGTATGTGGAGACGAGAAGCAGCCTTCAGTGTGAGGAACCCTGGTGAGAGGACGGACAAACACACAAATACAAACAGAATACATTACAAGATAGATGGGATGGGTGGGATTACTGTGTATCCATCCATCCATCATCTATACACCACTTTATCCTCATTAGGGTCATGGGGGGTGCTGGAGTCTATCCCAGCTGACTTGAGCGAAGGCAGGGGACACCCTGGACAGGTCACCAGTCTGTCACAGGGCTGGGATTACTGTGTACCGCTTTAGAAAAACTGTTATGAATTATTGAGCAAAGTTTTAAAGATCAACCAAAGTAAGAACCTGCAAAACTGCAGCACGCATATTAAGGTGTTGACTCTCATATAATAACTCTGCAAACACACACTAGCATTCAAATGTCTGGGTTCTCTTAGAAATGTCCTTATTTTTGAAAGATGGATGAACTCAAACTTTTGAACGGTGGTGTAGCTAATGCATAAATAGACATCTATTCTGCAACATCTTAATATTTAACCTAGGAAATGTTCCTCAGTGATCTAACTTACCAACTAACTCTGTATTAACTACATTAAAGTATTATTTTGGCAAAGCTAGCTCACCGTATATATTTAGCAAGAAGAAATTATTTGGAACTAAACACAACATTTATTGCAGAAAGTAAATCAAAATATTTTGGCTGTCGGTCGGTTACAGATTGAAGGTAGAGTGGGAGAGAAGGTAGATGAGGGAAGGTTTCCCCTAGAATCTAGATACAGGTGGTGATGGTGGATTAAAGTTAGCAGATGACTGATGGAGACCCGTTGAGATACCGTGGATAAGGTAGAGATGGGGAGGTGGTTGTTATGCTAACTTACATACTGTTTGAATTTTACTGCTAGCTATATATGGAGTATGTTTAATGTCAGAGCCGTACATCATCAGAGTAAACTATGAGTCAGTTTTCAATGTTAGCTTATACTTTGTCTGTGCCACATATCCTGTCATACATGTATCCAAATGTGTGTTGTGTTTTTCCCACCCCTCCCTCTTCTCCCATCCCTCCCCCTTGCCCTCTTCTGTCCTTCTCAACCCCCCCGGCCAGCAGGCAGATGGGTCCCCCCTATATAGAGCCGGGTTCTGCTCGAGGTTTCTTCCCTGTTAAAAGGGTGTTTTCCTGCCACTGTCTCCTTTGGGCTGCTCTGGGGGTCAGGCATTTGGGTTCTGTAAAGCGTCTTGAGACAATTTGACTGTAATTGACGCTATATAAATAAAATCGAATTGAATTGAATTGAATTGAATTGAATTGAATTGAATTGAATTGAATTGAATTGAATTGGGGGGAGCAGGGCCGGCTGGTATAAATGGGCTAACAGGGCTAAGCCCTCCCAGGCCAACACAAAAAAGATGAGAAAATTATTTTTTAAATAACTTACAACAGATCATTTTAAGTTTAGGTGAAAACAAAGGTAGCAACAGCACCAATCAGTCCAAAGAAAACATAGAATATCTCTAAATGGGCTGATTTTTTACAGCCCCAGCAGATACAGTCCACTTTCATTCATTTCATTCTTGTAAGTGATTGACAGGTGTCATGTCCCGCCCCCGTGATTTACTGATCATTTGGGCTAACTTCAGTCAGCCCACAGGCCTTTGACACAGCGAGAAAAGGTTAGCTATGGCGGCCGTTAGCATGAACGAGGTGGATTATTTGCTTTCATGTCCAACTGCAGTCACAAAAACTGCCTGCTACTCAACGGCTCAAAGACAAAGGAAATGATCATAGATTTCCACAGATCCAAACCTCCTCTTCAGCCAGTGAACACTTGTGGACATCGAGATGGTGACATCATATAAATATTTAGGTGTCCAAGTTGATAATAAGTTGGACTGGTCTACAAACGTAGACTTCATCTACAAGAAGGGCCAGAGCCGACTTTATTGCCTCAGAAGACTTCGATCTTTAGACATCTGCAGTAAGATGCTGCAGATGTTTTATCAGTCTGTGGTAGCAAGTGTCCTGTTTTATGCTGCAGTCTGCTGGGAGGCAGCATAAAACAGAAGGATGCAAGGCGTCTGAACAAACTGATTAAAAAAGCTGCTCTGTGGTTGGAATCCGATTGAACACATTGGAGGATGAGGTGGAGAGACGGACACTGAGCAAGATAGAGGCCATTCTGACCAACATGGATCATCCACTTCACATCTGCCTCAATGAACAACGAAACATCAGTGGACGGCTCCTGTCCCTACGCTGCAAGACCGAAAGATTTAGGAAATCTTTCTTGCCATCAGCAGTCAGGCTATTCAATTCAAAATTAAACAGATAAGAACCCTGACAACATAATTTCCCTTTGGGGATGAATAAAGTGATTCTGATTCTGATTCTGATTTTCCTCAATGTCTTTGGAGGAAAAGCTGGAAGTTAAGAGACTGGGATGACATCGGCCGTCGATGTGAGCTTCTTTTCAAATAAGGTAGGCCCATGTTGACCTGTTAAAGGACTGTGACACCTTGGGGGGGGGGGGGGGGGGGGGGGGGGGGGAGTAATGGAATAACCAATAAATGTAAACAACAGGGTCTAGATGGTGATTGGGTCAATACGCAGGTAGATCCATCGTTAGAAGAAAAGGTTGTCATGAAGAGAATGGAGCAGAAAAAGCCTGTATTCACTGAGAGGAATACAGACAGAACATGAGTGAACAGGTCTTCCTCATCAAACCTCCGCATCAACTTCATCCTGTTAACAGGCCTCTGAAAGAATTCCTGGCCGTCCAGGCGGGGCTGATGGTGGAGAGATTTGATAATCAGAGCTGATAGATAACAGCCAGAAACAGCTCAGGACTCCAGAGGATCTGGGATATTGTTTATCATGTTCTCCATCTAGCATGCTAACATTTGCTAGTTTACACTAAGCTCAAACTACAGCTAAGGCCAGAGCATTTAAACTGAACAAATGAGCATGTTAAAATGTTTTGTTTCAGGTTAAATTTACTGATTGATAACTGTTGGTTATTTTAATGATCTATGTTTGATAAAGACTCAAAGAGAAAGTTTATTTGGATTTGAATGACCTCACTTTGATTTTAACCATTTTGCTCTATTAATCAATGTATACAGATAATATTTTTGATGTAGCATAAGACTGAAAAACACACGCATTAACACTCATTAATAGGCCCAGGTAGCTGCTGACTAACATGCCTTGGAAGCAAATGGGGAGATCAATTAGCAAGACATGACAGGCTGCTAATGAGCCATAAGGGAGCATGCAGTGGTTTTTTCATTCACCAAACTTCACTTTTTCAGCATGTACGTTCATGGTGGTTTGAATCCAAAGCATTCAAGTGAAACATTTTTTCTAACAGTTGTCTTATTGATCAGAGGATGATGGGAATGTCACTGGTTTTGAAGGTACATCGTCATGAATCGGCATTGGCCAACTTGAAATGGTGTTTCATGAAAAGTCGTCTAACAGGATGCAGCACCAAACTGCACAGCAGTCATAGCAGTAGTTGTTGAGACACACTGCACTCAAAAAGCACAAATGAAAACCTGATGGTGCTTCTAGAAAACAACAACAACAACAATGGATGTTTATGAGGACGCACAGACTGAGGATCAACAATGTTCATGCAAAATGTTGTGACAGTCCATCAAGTCTAAACCAAAGCGGTGGATTTCCAAAGGCTTTTCAACTTTTCATCTTGTCTGCTCAGTGTTAGTGACTGCATTACTGTTGTAGCCCTTCTTCTCTGTTGGTATGTTCTAGTTGGAAGCATGGAATGAATTGCTGGATCACATCACAGAGTCAGATTGCTCCAGTTGATCATCTGGAAAAACATCCAACAGCTAATATTTATAGCTAATTACCTAGATATGAACTCAAACATCACAGTGTTATACTGCTTTATAATACATAAATAATGCTCTAGATGATTAAATACAGCATAGTTCCTACACACCACCTACATGCATTTTTGTCAGGTTGATAACAGAATATGTTTTTATAAAATGCCACCCATCACATGTGCACCAAATCTGAGCTGAACTCCTCAACACAGAATCAGCATAATAGGATTCATATGATCACATTCAGTCCAGCCAGCATTTGTCAGCACAACCAGCTGTTTCCAAATGCAAGAAATCTGAGAACTCCAGATCTGGACTGACCAAAGAAAATCCAACAGAGCTGCTACATGCTTGAGATTCACTGATTACAAATGAGCTATGTGTGATTGTGCTTTGTGTGTCTGATCATTGTTGAATGTTTTTTAGTGGAGCTTTCTTGATAGTGTGATGATAAGATGTGGCTCTGCTGTTCCAGCTGCAGAGGAAACAGTACGAGCAGTGCTAATAAGGTAATGCATCATAATCACACTGTAACCTCACCGTGAGTAGGGTGAGTAGAATTTACAGAGCTCGATCCCTGTTCAGGCTCAAATTCTCATCTGCTCCTTTTATTCTTTCAGCACATTCAGCCTTGAACATTGGAGCTCTGCTTTTCCTGGTAGAGTCATTTTTTTCATTTTCTACATAGCATCACAAACAAGCTGTCTTCAGCTGTTGTGAGTGGTAAACTTATATATTTGCTATTGGAGGAAAGATGAGCCAGAGAAAAGGCTATTTGATTAGCTAACAGGGTAATATAAAGCTGGTGTTGTGCATGTTTGGATGCTGTACACCAAACATACCAATGACCGTCCTAACATGTAAAGAAAAGCTAGTTTGATTCAGTATTTTAGTGGGAATCACATGGGATGTTGGAGTTATCACTCACATGCAGCGTTCATGACAACATGTGAAACCACAAGCAGGGAAAGTTCGATACAACTTGCTGTTAAAAAGTTTTTTAAAAAACAAAAACGCAAACCAGCATCCTGGTAGCTCAACTGGTTGAGTGGGTGACCCATAAAAAGGGGCTGTATTTCCAGATGCAGTGGTCATGGGTTCAAGTCCAGCCCATGGTCCTTTGCTGCAGGTCCTCCACAACTCTGTCTCTCTTAACTGTGCTAAGTAATAAAAGCCTAAAAAGGTCACAAAAACACCATAAAATGCAGAAATGGAGGTCTTACATTAACCCAAAGCTGCTAAGTATAGCTCTATATCGGGGCCCTCAGAAAACATTTTCCTCATGAATTTATGGTCTCAGTTACTAGTTTCAAGTCTCCTTCAATACAGCATGGTGGTTATTCTGTAAATTATGGTTTCATTTACAGTAAAACAGAGGATGCAGCAGCATATATCTTAGGCGGTGGACTGTATGGACATGCATGGGGTCAATGAGTTCTAAGCTAGTTTCAAACAGCCAAGATAGCAAATTATAAACTTCAGGCTTTCAAATATTAGTTCACAGTCTACTGTTTTTTTACGGTCTGTCGAGACACCTGAGTTGTCCAACAGCATAAATTTAAATCTTTATCCTTTCACTTTCTCTCCCACATGACATGGACTTGGTATGAGAGTCTAGCTGAAGCAGGTAGGCTTGGTCATTACCTTTTATGGTATTGTTTTTTTAAGTAAAATCTTTAAACCAAGAGCTGAAGGACGAGGAAAAAGAGAGAATATATCAGTTATATGAACACTGGCGTCCTCCCACAGTCCACAAACATGCTGAGGTTAATTGGTGATTCTAAACTGTCTGTAGGTGTGAATGTGAGTGTGATTGTTTGTCTCTATGTGTAGCCCTGTGACAGACTGTTACCTGTCCAGGTGTCCCTTGTCTTCACCCTCAGTCAGCTGGGATAGACTCCACCCCCCATGACCCTACTGAGGATGAAGTGATGCATAGATGATGAATGGTTGGTTGGAAGTCAACTTTGATGTTGCTGGTGGCACAAAGATGTAAAACTAAGGTCAAATAATCAGTGTGAGGTTGGTGTTCTGTGTTGTTCCATGTCTGACACCACATGTCTTTCCTCAGCTGCACTTTTGGCTCAGATGTAGCTCATCATAAATATACAGTATGCATGTTTGCTCATATATGCTCAGAAAGTCAAGGAATCAACAGTCAATGTAAGCCGGCACCAAATTTGATGTATTTTTTGTTTACTTCAGACCAAATGTCAAGTCCATGAATAGACAGATGAAGCAATGTATGAGCTGAAACTCTTGTCTATGTAATATTATTCTAAATGTGACTGTGAAACGGATGGAACTGAGATCCTTGCAGATCACAATCTGAAGGCTCTGACTGGGATGCGGTTTCAGAGTTAGAACAACATTAGAATTTAGGATGAGGGAATTAGTCATGAAAGCTTCTCTCAAATGTACTATTACAAATGTGTGTGTGTGTGTGTGTGTGTGTTTAGCACAGGGTTCATTGCTATTTCCCCAAATATTTGCCTTGGGTGTAGCGCTGGTCAGAGGCTGGGTGTCGCGTCATGGAGAGAGAGGGTGTGTCTGTAGTAGTCTGGCCTTTGAAAGGACATCAGAGCGAGTTCTGGCGTAACTACCAGCATGTTTACAGCTGTACATGTGGACCACACCGGCGTCTGCTGAGTGACCAGGAGATGAAGGTACACGGCCTGAAATAAAATGTTCTGTTTCAGTTAATATCAATGAGCTATTTATAGAGGAAATGCCCTAGCTGTTGTTTTAAAAAGCTTCCATTCTGAGAAGGAAAATAAAAAGTCATTTAGCTCCATTAGGATGATTTTGGATCAGGTCTGTCTGTACTCACATCAGCTGTGACTCACCAGATCAGCTCTGGTTTTGACAGAAGCTCTGTGGAAAGCTTTCTTCTGATCACTAAATGTTAGCATGCAGTCACTCTAAACGGGAAATATTACACTTCTACAGAGATGCAGACCCTGAAAATAGTCTCTCTGCAGAATCCCAACCCCTTAATTGTGAAAGTTAATGCTGGTTGCTACATGCTTGTCTTTTACATCGTTTTAGAACACGTTTAAAACTGAATAATCTTCCCAAAACTGTTGTAGAAAAACAAAAAAAAGGAGCAATGAGTGATATGTTTTTGGCATGTTAAGCCAAAGCTCTCAGGAGTCTCGTGCTCGATGAAGAATTGTGTTGTCATGCAGCCACCTACACATTATATTATCATTCTGACACCCCTTTATTCTAAAGAGAAACCTAAGCTCGCTCTTGGGCTATCATTTAGTGTGTGGCTGCCGCTCAGTTTTCAGGAAAATTAAAATTGATGTGAATTAATTTCCCAAATTATAGTGCACCAGAAGAGGAGTCCCTGACTGCTTACTCATTTGTGAACCGCAGACAAGTGAATGTGCAGCGGCTTTGATTCAAGTTTCACTTTTAAAGGAGTCTCGGCGGGGAAGTCGAGGGAAATGTCTGCCGACCTCACCCACACTTCCTGCTGGAGCTTGCCTCCACGGACGACACAAAGCCAGAACAGCTATCAGTATTAAGACACAGCTTCCTCTTATCAACACTGCCACAGGGAGATTTAAACAGTTTGTTCCCAGAATGTCTATTATTACGCCTTAAATCACCCGTGTCACCCATGATTAGGGGGAACAAACACTTGTCTTAATTACGAGCAGCCACAATATTCATCATTTAGGCTGTGATTCATTATTATTTATGCAACCACAGTGCCAAATACATTTGCTCAAACTAAATCCTTACCAGACGTGGTACCACAGTTATTCGTACGACGTGTAAAAACCTGCAGACAACAATCAACTCCCCGTCACTGCAGAAAATAACCTTTTAGCTGCTGCACTGATTGGGTTGTGTTACAGCATCTAAATTTGAACTGGACCGTCACAGTGGGAAGAGCCACACTAAGTCGGTGCTGTGAAGACCTCGCTGTCTGCAGGCAGCCATTGTTTCTTCCATTGTTCTCCCTGGTGACTTAAATAAAGAGAGTCTCCAAAGCCACACGGGTCTAAATATGTATTTCTGCTGTGCTAATTAGAGACTGTGTGGAGCGGGCACCGAGCCCAGGATGAGGGATGGCTAAATATACGGAAACAAAAACAAAGCTTCCAAACGGAAAATTATAAACATTTAGACAGAAAGTCATGGACAAAATCTAACTGCTAAGGTGACTTTTTGTGTGTGTTTGTTTTAGTGGGGGAGAAGCTCAGCAGTGACAGGAGTCTGTGGTTTGGTTTAAAGCTTTGAGAATGTGACTGTGGAGCAAAAAGCTATCATTGATTCTGGAAAGGCAGGAAAGCTTGAAACAGCCGTTGCTCCTGTTTTACAATGGCTCAGTTTACACGGTCAGTTTTAAATTGTCACCACACAGCAAAAATGTGACACATATACACTTTTCAGGTCACTTGATTAAAGGGATGAAGTGCAGTTCTTAGTGGAAACAGGTGCATATATTTATTCCTGTGTAATCCCTTAGTCCTCTGCTGTAGTGAATGAGATAGCAAACAACCATTTAAACACACAGCAGACACTGAGCAACACTACCCTTCATTTGGAGTCATGTTTCTGTCCACTGCATGAATAGAAGTCCAATTTTCTCTCTACTTTTGGCTCCGTTTTGGTCTCCACCAACGTTGGCTGGTTGCTGCTGGGCCGTTGTTGTACAATTCACTGCTTCTATTTGAACCAGCAGGTTGATGAGAGTGAACTAGAACAGTTAAAGTTCTAAAATTAAAAATAAATCAACTAAAGGATGCTAAAATGTTTGACAGAGCTGAGCTGAAGTGCAGAGTTTACTGGAAATTCTCTGAGAGGTTTTCTCTGCTGGCAGTCCTGTTCACATTACACATAATTTATTAAAGATACCCTCCTGTGAAAATCAAGTTTGTTTTTTTAACATGTCTGTATGGGTTTTTTTATTTGCTGGCAGACTTTGTAATGCCGTGGTTGAAAACTTCCTCCTTGAAACTGCAGTGAACTGACGACACTCTCAGAAACAAGGATTCAAACAGCTTACAAGATGAAGCTTCTTCAGAATTCAGCCATTTTAATACAAGAAAGAGTTATTTATATGGAAAAAACCCTCAAAATATGTAGCTTTGATACTTGGAGATGAGTGTTTAGGGGTTTATTCACTGACTGGAGAGGGAATTTAAAATATAAATCATGATTAGTGCAGCTGTAAAGGCCTCATCATCTAACTGGTTTGCAAATTAAAATGTCTTACAGAACTCTATTATTCTTGTGTGTGTCACATTCCATGATGAAGGGCAGAAATCTGATGTTACTGCGTCATATAAAATATTACACACGTGGCTAAATTATGAAGGAAAACGTCTATGAAATTCCTTTAGATTGGACGTATCCTTGCAAACCAGCGGCAGGTCCAAATTCATGACTTGCATCCGAGGAAAGTTGGCGCCGCGTCATCGACATTCTTAGCGGGAGCATACCAAAGTCTGTCGGAGTTACTGAAGTGAAACTCTCAACCCTGTGCATGCTTCAGATTTCTACAATATCTCTGCAAATACTGAGTTGTCTTCTTACCCACACAGCTGATATATAGACATATAAAATGCATCTATATGTAGTCTCTGCTGCACACAAACATGCATCAATGATTCTGACATCTCAGGCAGCCAGTTGGTCTGCGCTGTAATTTCCAACAGAATCTTGTTCACATCTTTGCCTCAGACTAGTAGCAGAAGGGAAGGGCAATAATCTACTTTACCCCTCCAGTGCAATCTCAGCAGTTGTCACAGGTCGGTTGATTGCCATCACTTTAACCCTCTCCCCCTCACTCCTGCCTCCCTCCCGGCTCAGATAGAAGAGCTCTGACTCACCCTCCAGGAAGGTGAAATGTTTTACAGCTCACACATTTCCCCCTCGCTGACCTCAGTTCACTCCTCTCTTCCCTCCCTGCAAAATAAGCGTTCCTTGAGATCCTTCAGCACCGCTGCTCAACGGCACATCTGACACATCTGGGAACTGAGAGCGGATTAAGTGCTCTGTGTCTACAAGTGCTTTTTAAAAAGTGAGAGTGCATCAACGGCAGAAGAATGGAAGCCATGCCACAAGCCCCGACTGGCATGTTCCAACCGTGGAAACATGCGACCAGCAGAAATTTAAAAGCACAGACACACATTTATGAGCTTGACGCAAAGGTTGGCATGTTCAAACTGTGGAAATATGTCACCAGCAGAGAGGTAAAAGCATTACAGCAGATTTAGGAGCTTGGCATGAAGGCTAACCAGCCGTGCTGATATCAAGCTGTTTTTATAGTTTGGTAAAGTTGCCATTGTCAGCTTCAGAAAACTAATATTATAACTGTTACTGGATTAAACTCTCTCATAAAAACTTTCCCATTAAAAATACAGATATTGAGAGCTCTGCTGCTTGGAGTTACTATTAAAGAGATAATGTAAAATAAGACAGATGCTTTGAATACTGGTAGAAACTGGAGCCCACCTTTTCCACTGCTTTAGATAATGTCTGAGCTAATTAGCTACATGCTCTGAAATGAGTCAGTGTCCCACAGGAAACACTTTATCTGCTTATTGTGAGCCTTAGGAGATACAAGTGGCTTACACTTGTCGTTCTCAGTTGGAGATTCAGAGCAGATGGACATCAAAGTGCTGGACAGAGATGAAGCGTCGTAGATACGGTTGTTTGACACTCTTACATAGAAATGTCCTCTGACCAGCTGCTGTAGAGTCAGCACTAGGTGACCGCACATAGCAGATAAACTGAACTATATACACAGCGTTAAAGATAAGATAAAACCTGGCAATCCTTCCCTCACAGACTCTCTAACATCCAAGTGAAACCCCAAAGCTAAGCATAAACCAGCTTTGATAGCTGAAGCTGAAATGGAGTAAACGTCTGTGCTGTAGGTCCTGGTGGAACCGTCACGTGTCCATAAAAAACAGAAGAAGTCACCAGCGGAATGGAAAGAAAAACGTGCTTGAGATAGTTGAAGATTTACAGCCACGATTTGTAGAATTTGAAAAATTCAGACTCTGGCTCCGTGCAGCAGCAACTGAGGCTCTGACAGTAGCACAAAGGTGGACGACTGTCAGCGCAATGTTTAACTTTTCTGTCAACAAAAACCATGGACATCCTAAAAAAATGAAAGAATTATCCATCCATCCATCCATTATCATCCATTAGAGTCATGTGGGGGTGGAGTCTATTCCAGCTGACTGAAGGTGAAGACAGGGTTCACCTGGACAGGTAACAGTCTGTCACAGGGCTACATATAGAGACAAACAATCACACTCACATTCACACCTACAGACAGTTTAGAATCACCAGTTAACCTCAGCATGTTTGTGGACTGTGGGAGGAAGCTGGAGAACCTGGAGAAAAGCCACACATGTACAGGAGAACATGGAGACTCCATGCAGAAAGATCCCAGGAAGGCCGGGACGTGAACCGGGGATCTTCTAGCTTTAAGGTGACAGAACTAACCACTGAACCACTGTGCAGCCCATGCAAGAACTAGATTTTGCAAAACAGTGTGATGGCTCAGGAAACAAGGTAGAAATACTTCACTCTGTGGATCCACCTTGGTGTTCTTTTGTTGAATCAGAATCTTTCAACCTATTCAGGTTTAATTTGTAACATCTGTGAAACATCTGCCCTGCATAGTGTTTGTTGCATCTGAAATCTCTTTGTGTTGGGAGGAGGCAGAAGTGCTTTTTAGTGGACACCAAATTAATTCACTCAATTTCTAAAAGAGGTGAGTTGCACAAAATACCCACTGCTGGCAGCAGAAATAACAAAAAGGCCTGCTAACCATTTTTCATAAGTGACTTTCTGAAATATCTGAGTTGCTCATCCAAAGTTATTATGCGGATTAGGTAAAAATAATAGTAAAAAAAGAATAAAAAGAAAAAGATGGTCACATTTTGGTCTAATTTTATGCTGCCCTTAAGGTGATTAAGAGTAAAATGATAACGAGATGCCTTCTAATACAAACTGATATTCTGTACATTACTATTTGGTAAAAAAACAAGATTTGATAAGAGATTTAGACTGGATCAGACCTGGATACTTTTCCAGCCAGAACTGGATTTTTTCTGAGCTGTTTTTCATGGCCGCTCTATTTGGAAACGTGAATTTTTTTAAAGTGACATTCTAAGACGTTACATTAGACATCACTCCTACTCTTAAAACTCATCCCATACTGAGCAGAAAATGTAAAGCAGACTTGGTTCTGTGTGAAAGACTCTAAAGCTAAACCAAACCTCTTATCCTGAGTTAAGGCCACGGCGTGCCTGAAACACGCCATCTGAACGTAGGAGGGCAAAAGGCTTCGGTGAAAGGCTTGCTTGTTTTTATTTGTATCTATAAGAAGTAGAAGATTTCCACCCTGTCTAGACCAAAGGTGTTTTTAGAGATCCATTTCATGTGTGATAGACAGAACAGAAAGCTTTTATTGTGATAGGAGCAGCTGTCCACACCAGCCATGCCTGGAGCTGTGGGTCTGTACTATCCTGTTCAAACATCCACAATAACGTGATTGAAGCAGCAGGAGACCAGCAGCTCCTGTCTGCTGTAAGGTGAACCTACTGCTGCTGTTACAGGAGTTTGGTGGTGTTAAAGAGAGGAACGTAACGGCTTCAGTTCCCCTTCGTTCTCCAAACTGAGGGCATCCCGACTACCTTTTACTGTCAATACTTTACTGTCTATGGATAAGTATTTCAAACGGCGTCACTTTAAGAAGCAGATTTAAGACGCAAACAGACTCTGCATGTTTCCTGATGGTAAAATACATAAGCAGCATTCTGACAACTCTAATGAACACAGTCCACATAAAGACCTCAATCTGTTTCTACTGCAGACACAACAATGAGACGATAATCTGACCAATAACTATGATGCAGCCTTTGAGGTCTCTCTACGAAATCTGTAAGGTCTGACTGTCTGTGATTGTGCCATTCTCTCTCTCTCTGTGTGTGTGTGTGTGTGTGTGTGTGTGTGTGTGTGTGTGTGTGTGTGTGTGTGTGTGTGTGTGTGTGTGTGTGTGTTTTAGCATTTGCTACATTGTGGGGACAAAATGTCCTCACAACTGTAGGAAATCCAAAAACTATGTCACTTGTGGGGACATCTTTTGGGCCCCACAAGTTTAAACAGTGTTTTCTTGTCCATGTTGTTGTTACTGAAAAAAGTAAAAGTGCAAAAACGTTTCTTTAGGGTTAGCCATTGTTTTGGTCTGGGTTAAGGTTAGGGGTTAGATATGAATGGGAGTCAATGGTATGTCCCCACAATGATAGAAAAACACAGTGTGTGTGTGTGTGTATGTGTGTGTGTGTGTGTGTGTGTGTGTTCTTGTACTTGCTACATGGTGAGTACCATTTTCTGCATTTAACTATCAAAGTGAGGACATTTTTACAAAGTGAGGACATTTTGGCCGGTCCTCACTTTGAAACAGCCATGTTTGAGGGTGAAGACTAGTTTTTAGAGAACAGGTATGAATTGAGGTTTGGTTAGGGTTAGGGTAAGGGTTAGGGTTAGGCGATCAGTTGTGATGGTTAAGGTTAGGGTAAGGCTCTAGGAAATGCATTACACCTATGGATGTCCTCACTAAGATAGAAGTACAAACATGTGTGTGTGTGTGTGTGTGTGTGTGTGTGTGTGTGTGTGTGTGTGTGTGTGTGTGTGTGTGTGTGTGTGTGTGTGTGTTTTCTTGTACTTGCTACATGGTGAGAACCATTTTCTGCATTTAACTATCAATGTGAGGACATTTTTACAAAGTGAGGACATTTTGGCCGGTCCTCACTTTGAAACAGCCATGTTTGAGGGTGAAGACTTGTTTTTAGAGAACAGGTATGAATTGAGGTTTGGTTAGGGTTAGGGTAAGGATTAAGTTTAGGCAATCAGTTGTGATGGTTAAGGTTAGGGTAAGGCTCTAGGAAATGCATTACGCCTATGGATGTCCTCACTAAGATAGAAGTACAAACATGTGTGTGTGTGTCTGTGTGTGTGTTATAGGTTTTCATTGTTCTCTGTGCTGTTTTTATTTGTGTTGTGGGTCCTTTGACCACTTTTACTTAAAAGCCCAACCAGGGACAGTATTTGTAAATTAGCTCTATGCTACACACTCTATATGTAAAGCATCGGTTCTGTGTGTCCCATGATAAGTGCATGGTCCCTGATTAAATAAATTAATACAATAAATAACATTTGCATGTATATCTATGGAATTAGAAACCTTACCCCCCTAAAAAGCATCTTTTTGGGTTTTAATTTATAGTCTGAAATCACCAACTAAAACCAGGGATCTTCTAGCGATGGTGCAAACCACCAAGTCACTGTACAGCCCAACCAAAACCAAACTATTTTAATCAGTTCACATAAAGTGGATCTATCTGCAACTTAAAGTAGAGATAAGCGGAGCAAAGTATAAAGTGCTGACATTTGTTGAAATTGTAATAGATAGTCTGCTGACTGGGCTGCACAGTGGTAAATAAATATTAAAGTGGTAAATATTGCAACATGCATGTATGTGTACATGTGAACTATAAAAATAAAGACTACTCATTAATGTGCAGTAAAAACTTCAATTTTAGCTTTTGCTTAAATTGGAAACCTGAAATATGTGCTGCTTTCTACTTTCCACTGGTGATAGGATAAGAAAAGATAATATGAGATAAGATTTTAAGAAGACTTTATTAACCCCACAGTAAATCCTTGACTGCTGGACATGGCTAAAATAGCTAGAAGGTAGAAGCCTGCTAACACTGACTAAATGCTCTGTATATTGTTCTTTGCTATCAAAGGTTTCATAAGAAATCTTAAAGTAATCCTGTGTATTCTGCCTAGTTTGTAAATAATTTCTTCTGGCAGCTCTAAACAAGTCTTTAATTCTTTAATTTTTTTTTCAAACTTTTAATCTTCAATGTTATTCTTTAATTTTTAAACTACCTAGTTCCCTTGTTTGATTTGCGTCCTAATCTAACCAATCATTCATTTAATTTATTATTATAATTTTTACTATTTCATGTATCTGACGGGGCTGCACAGTGGTTCAGTGGTTAGTACTGTTGCCTCACAGCTAGAAGACCCCCGGTTCATGTCCCGGCCTTCCTGGGATCTTCCTGCATGGAGTCTCCATGTTCTCCTGTACATGTGTGGCTTTTCTCCAGCTTCTCCAGCTTCCTCAGTCCACAAACATGCTGAGGCTAATTGGTTACTCTAAATTGTCCGTAGGTGTGAATGTGAGTGTGATTGTGTGTCTGTATATGTAGCCCTGTGACAGACTGGTGACCTGTCCAGGGTGTCCTCTGCCTTCACCTGAGTCAGCTGGGATAGACTCCAGCACCCCCCATGATCCTAGTGAGGATAAAGCGGTGTATAGAGGATGGATGGTTATATAGAGACAAACTGAAATGACTGATCTCAGTGACAGTTGAAAATATGTTAGTTATAGTTATATTAGACAGCACTCCTACTTCTGTAAGTGATCAAAGCTTTGGGTGGAAAATGCAGAGCAGACTGTGAACTGTGTGAAAACCTCCTATCCTGAGTGAAGACCAGAGTGTGTTTGAAACAAGTCATGCTAAAGTGTGAGGGCAAAGGGCTGCGGTGAAAAGTTGAAAAGGGTCATAGAGACCAACGAGATCATTGCACACATTCAGACAGGAGTCACACGAAGCCTTCAGTTCTCTTTGGGAAAGACGAAGCTTGGACTACTTTCCAAAACACAGGTGAACTACGCTCAATATGGTACCTGAACGCCTCATATGGAGGTTTCACCACACTGTGTAGAGACCAACATGAAGGAAAAGAGAGAGAGAAGTTCAGTCCCTGCTCACTGCCTCACCTCTCACATGACCAACTGCTGCATTAAGTGATCATGCTTGTCAGATGTTTGATCTCAGAAAGATCATTTATTGGATGCTAATCCTTCAGTGATTTTCTCTGAGGCCATCAAGCACTCTGTTTCAAGCATACTGACCCCATTAGTCATCGGCTGGTGGATGTGACAGGCAAACACGACTTTCTTGTTGAAAGTGTTCTTCATCTTTCTTGTACTGACACTTTATTCTCCACAAACTTAGAGAGGAGCTGTTTCCTGTACAGGTACACCAGCAGTCCTCTGGCAGCTCATCTATCTAGGTTTGAGGTATCTGTTCTACAGAATGCAGCCCAAACAAAGACCTGAGTCTGTTCCACTGCAGCCAAAAGCTATGATGACATAATCGCACCAGTAAGCATAATGTTTCCTTCTCCAAAAGCCTTTGGAGTCTGTTAAAGTCAACTTCAACCTGGAGCTTTACAAACACTGTGTTCCCTCAACAGACAGACTTGTGCAGATGGTACACATTTGTGGTGTATCAGCTTTCACAGACAATAATGTGTTTTTCTCACCGAGCTGCAGAGCAGAAATGCTGCTCTTTCTGAGGGTGGAACGGTTTAAAAACAGTGTTCCTGTTTGCTGTGGACGGAGTAAGCGTGAGTCTGACATGCAACGCTCCGTCTATTAGGGATGGAAATTATTTCACTGCTGCACAAATTAGCGGCGCTTACGTCAGATGAGATTGAAGGACCCTGTGTGTCTAACAGGATGTCATTGGTACATAAAACACTCCGTCAAGCCAACAGCCAAGCAAAATGATCTCTGTTGGACCAGGAGTGTTTTGTCTCTCCCTCCATCCTCTCGCCATAGCAACCATTCACCAGACCCAACAGCCAGAATCAAAACCAACCCTCATTTGACCTTTTTTCTTCCTTTAAAAAAAGAAATAGAAATTCATAACAACCATCTTATTTGTGTGAGAGGATCAGGTGTGAGCGTCAGACAGGCAGATGTGCATGTGTTTTGTGTTGTGAGCGCTCTGTTTGGTTTTAAAGAGGCAGAGGACCACAGCTTGGAAACCCAAACAGTATATGTGGTGCTGTCCACTCTCTGGGTCTTATGGCATCAGTGCACTAATGTACAGTGCATGCTTTATGTGTGTGTGATCTCGTGAAAACACAGTGCTCGCAGGTAAATGTTTGAAGGGGTAATGAAGCTTTGGACAAACGGAACAAAAACAGCCGGTGTTCTCCATCGGTGCCTTGTGATGTTAGTGGGCAAACACTGGAGTCTGGGTTTTAGAAGGCAAATACACACATCGTCTAATAGCAGCACTTTTATAGGCAGTAAATTAAAGGCTCTGATTACTCTACATGGTAGCATCTGTGGAGGTTTAGAGAGGTTTCAGTTCTGACCTTAACGGTAGAATTAGTAACAGCTCATTTTATTTTCTGTAAAACACATGTAGAGATGAAGCAGTAACTGAACCCAACGTGTCTTCATCAAGGTCCAGCAAAGCCTCATCATCACAGAACCCTCATCAGTAACAAAATATACAATGAGTTCTGCTTTAGCATGTCCTAACTGTGGTCCATGAGTGTCTGAGGTCAGTGATCATGTTCAGATCAGAGGGACAAATGGAAACCCAGATACTTTAACCACAACTCCCTCTGAAATAGTGAAAGGACTGTTTTATAATGAAGTGTTGAGTCTGCAAGGAAAGACAGAACATTTTGATGTGCCTTACGCTGGTCTGAAAACTCAAACAGCCCTTCCAAACGGTTGATTCTTGATCCTTAGGAAGCCCAGTTGTGCAGAACTAAAGTCTATGGAAACATATGTCTGCCAAAAGCAATAACTGTAAGAAGAATAGTTCAGCTATAAGTCCATATTAGCTCCCCTTACCTTTACCCACCTGAGACAGAAACATACACAAGAGGGGATGTTTGACAAAAACTCAGAGCATTTTCAGGAAGAGACAGCAGCAAGGATTGGCTGACTGAAAGCCACACTTTTGATGTTGATGTTGTTGTCATGTTCCTGCTCCTCGCTCTGGCTGGCTGGTTCCTTAGATGAAGACCATTCTCTAATCCAAAGGTAAAGGAAAAGTTGAGAGTGTGAACAGGTGAGAGTTTTATTTGCCAGCTAGCTTGCTTGTTTAGCAGTCATTTAAGTTACAGCATCTATCGTGAGTGTGTGGTTAAACATGACTTTTATTTCTACTTATTATTATCATATATGAGCACTGCCCCTCTCCAGTTGTTAATTAAACCCCTATAAACTCATCTTCTGTATCAAAACTGCATATTTAGAACTTAACTAGGGGTGATGTCCATGTATTAACTTTGAATGATTTTTACTTCTATTGTAATGTCCATGTACTAGCAAATGTGAGCTAAAAGCCATGAGATTACAAAAAAATGTCAAAACTCTGATACTACTAGCTCTCTCTCTCTCATGTCTTATATTTACACTCAGGCCAAACGTTTGGAAGCAGCTTTAAGTTTCTGTTCACAACGCCTCTCTTAAAAACCAGCATGGATTCTATGGATGCATCTGCTGCATGATCACACTTTGCTTTCACTGACATGCACCACTT
>NC_067124.1:688629-733629 GCF_021347895.1 Acanthochromis polyacanthus | reverse complement strand
TCCACAGCGAGGGCGAGCAAGGGGAGTCACATCAGAGGCTGCTTGTGTGGCGAGTTAAAGAGTACACAGAAAAAAACACAAGGAAGAAAAAAATTCTACTTTTCATGTTCTTGTATGCGGTGAGTGCGTATAAGGATGGAAGAAAACGTGGGTACCATATTAACAGGGAATCAAATGACTCCATAGAAACTAAAAGTGTCAGACAACACATTTGAGGATGTCAGGTTGGGCTTTTCTGACATTTTACAGACCAAACAACGGATTATTTGAGGAAATGACTGACAGATGAAAATATTGTTAGTCATCCTACTTTTTAGCTTTTAGCTCAGTGTTTGAAGCACATTCAAGTGGAACTGTCAGCAGAAACGTTGTATGATTGTTATGTGTTGGTTGGGGGTATCAGTGAACCTCAGACTGCCACAATATGAAGCAAGATTAAAGGGTCAGCGAGGTATACTGGGTATGAAGTCTCACAAAGGTGTCTGTCTTTTAGCCTGCCAGATCACCATGGTAACGGACTGTCAGCTAAGGATGTGTGTTATATCTGCAAACCTGTTGAGCTGTAGATCAGTAAACCCATAAATGTTGCAGCTGATAGAACACTGATTAGAAACTTCATTAGTTCATGGTATTTGTAACAGATAACTTTCAATCACTATCATTTTACTCTGTTTATGCCAGAAACTGAAGTGATTTGCAGAGTATCATGAATACCATGTCTTATTGCATGGAATTTAAAGTTTAAGAGTTCTAACATACAGCCGTCACATTTAAAACAAAGAAAGCATTCAGAGATCGCAGTACTCCACCAAGGCTGCTCAGTCGCTGGATCATTTCTGACGGATGAAATCTTTGAAGAATTTGTGGTCCTCAGAGGTGGATTTGTAGTAGGATCACAATCAGCTGATGTAGTGTTCACTGGTTGTCATGGTTACAGTGACGCCGTGTTGCTATCTAAAAATGATACAGAAATCTTTAACCAATCCATGGATCCAGACTATAAGCTGCATCACTGCTAAAATCTGATCACTTGGTCCTTGAGTCATTTCTGAGCTTCACTGGAAATTTCATCCAAATCCATTAGTCTGTTTTAGAGTGATATAGCTCAGAGACAGACAGATGCAGATCATCACTTAACTCTGCAGGGTTCCTTGGCAGAAAAATACCAGCCTGCCTTATTAAGAGTGCACTGAGTGGTGAAATACTACAGAGTTATACATCATTTTCAGCAAATGTTGCTGTTTGTTCATTTTGTGGAGAAGAAAAGTCGGATACCTCTGAACACCTGGAGAGCAACACCTGGAGAGGTACACCTGGAGAGGAACACCTGGAGAGCAACACCTGGAGAGGTACACCTGGAGAGGAACACCTGGAGAGGAACACCTGGAGAGCAACACCTGGAGAGGAACACCTGGAGAGGAACACCTGGAGAGGAACACCTGGAGAGCAACACCTGGAGAGCAACACCTGGAGAGGTACACCTGGAGAGCAACACCTGGAGAGCAACACCTGGAGAGGAACACCTGGAGAGGAACACCTGGAGAGCAACACCTGGAGAGCAACACCTGGAGAGGTACACTTGGAGAGCAACACCTGGAGAGCAACACCTGGAGAGGTACACCTGGAGAGGTACACCTGGAGAGGAACACCTGGAGAGGTACACCTGGAGAGCAACACCTGGAGAGGTACACCTGGAGAGGAACACCTGGAGAGGTACACCTGGAGAGGAACACCTGGAGAGGAACACCTGGAGAGCAACACCTGGAGAGCAACACCTGGAGAGGAACACCTGGAGAGGTACACCTGGAGAGGAACACCTGGAGAGCAACACCTGGAGAGGAACACCTGGAGAGGAACACCTGGAGAGCAACACCTGGAGAGGAACACCTGGAGAGGAACACCTGGAGAGCAACACCTGGAGAGGAACACCTGGAGAGGAACACCTGGAGAGCAACACCTGGAGAGGTACACCTGGAGAGCAACACCTGGAGAGCAACACCTGGAGAGGAACACCTGGAGAGGAACACCTGGAGAGCAACACCTGGAGAGCAACACCTGGAGAGGTACACTTGGAGAGCAACACCTGGAGAGCAACACCTGGAGAGGTACACCTGGAGAGGTACACCTGGAGAGGAACACCTGGAGAGGTACACCTGGAGAGCAACACCTGGAGAGGTACACCTGGAGAGGAACACCTGGAGAGGTACACCTGGAGAGGAACACCTGGAGAGGGACACCTGGAGAGCAACACCTGGAGAGCAACACCTGGAGAGCAACACCTGGAGAGGAACACCTGGAGAGGTACACCTGGAGAGGAACACCTGGAGAGCAACACTTGGAGAGGAACACCTGGAGAGGAACACCTGGAGAGTAACACTTGGAGAGGAACACCTGGAGAGCAACACCTGGAGAGGAACACCTGGAGAGGAACACTTGGAGAGGAACACCTGGAGAGCAACACCTGGAGAGCAACACCTGGAGAGGTACACCTGGAGAGCAACACCTGGAGAGGTACACCTGGAGAGGAACACCTGGAGAGGAACACCTGGAGAGCAACACCTGGAGAGCAACACCTGGAGAGGTACACTTGGAGAGGAACACCTGGAGAGCAACACCTGGAGAGCAACACTTGGAGAGGAACACTTGGAGAGGAACACCTGGAGAGCAACACCTGGAGAGCAACACCTGGAGAGGAACACCTGGAGAGGTACACCTGGAGGGGAACACCTGGAGAGCAACACTTGGAGAGGAACACCTGGAGAGGAACACCTGGAGAGGTACACTTGGAGAGGAACACCTGGAGAGGTACACCTGGAGAGGTACACTTGGAGAGGAACACCTGGAGAGGAACACCTGGAGAGGAACACCTGGAGAGGTACACCTGGAGAGGTACACCTGGAGAGGAACACTTGGAGAGGAACACCTGGAGAGCAACACCTGGAGAGCAACACTTGGAGAGGAACACCTGGAGAGGAACACCTGGAGAGGTACACCTGGAGAGGTACACCTGGAGAGGTACACCTGGAGAGCAACACTTGGAGAGGAACACCTGGAGAAAAACACCTGGAGAGCAACACTTGGAGAGGAACACCTGGAGAGGAACACCTGGAGAGCAACACCTGGAGAGGAACACCTGGAGAGGTACACCTGGAGAGGAACACCTGGAGAGCAACACTTGGAGAGGAACACCTGGAGAGGAACACCTGGAGAGCAACACTTGGAGAGGAACACCTGGAGAGGTACACCTGGAGAGGTACACTTGGAGAGGAACACCTGGAGAGGAACACCTGGAGAGGTACACCTGGAGAGGAACACCTGGAGAGGTACACCTGGAGAGGTACACCTGGAGAGCAACACCTGGAGAGGAACACCTGGAGAGGTACACCTGGAGAGGTACACCTGGAGAGGAACACCTGGAGAGCAACACCTGGAGAGCAACACTTGGAGAGGAACACCTGGAGAGGAACACCTGGAGAGCAACACCTGGAGAGGTACACCTGGAGAGGTACACCTGGAGAGGTACACCTGGAGAGGAACACCTGGAGAGCAATACCTGGAGAGCAACACTTGGAGAGGAACACCTGGAGAGCAACACCTGGAGAGCAACACTTGGAGAGGAACACCTGGAGAGGAACACCTGGAGAGCAACACCTGGAGAGGTACACCTGGAGAGCAACACCTGGAGAGGTACACCTGGAGAGCAACACCTGGAGAGCAACACCTGGAGAGGTACACCTGGAGAGGAACACCTGGAGAGGTACACCTGGAGAGGTACACCTGGAGAGGAACACCTGGAGAGGAACACCTGGAGAGGAACACCTGGAGAGGTACACCTGGAGAGCAACACCTGGAGAGCAACACCTGGAGAGCAACACCTGGAGAGGAACACCTGGAGAGGTACACCTGGAGAGGAACACCTGGAGAGGAACACCTGGAGAGGTACACCTGGAGAGGAACACCTGGAGAGCAACACCTGGAGAGGAACACCTGGAGAGGTACACCTGGAGAGGTACACCTGGAGAGCAACACTTGGAGAGGTACACCTGGAGAGGTACACCTGGAGAGGAACACCTGGAGAGCAACACCTGGAGAGGAACACCTGGAGAGGAACACCTGGAGAGGAACACCTGGAGAGCAACACTTGGAGAGGTACACCTGGAGAGGTACACCTGGAGAGGAACACCTGGAGAGGTACACCTGGAGAGGAACACCTGGAGAGCAACACCTGGAGAGCAACACCTGGAGAGGAACACCTGGAGAGGTACACCTGGAGAGGAACACCTGGAGAGCAACACTTGGAGAGGTACACCTGGAGAGGAACACCTGGAGAGGTACACCTGGAGAGGAACACCTGGAGAGCAACACTTGGAGAGGTAGACCTGGAGAGGTACACCTGGAGAGGAACACCTGGAGAGCAACACTTGGAGAGGAACACCTGGAGAGCAACACTTGGAGAGGAACACCTGGAGAGGAACACCTGGAGAGGAACACCTGGAGAGCAACACCTGGAGAGCAACACTTGGAGAGGAACACCTGGAGAGGAACACCTGGAGAGCAACACCTGGAGAGGAACACCTGGAGAGCAACACCTGGAGAGCAACACCTGGGGTAACAAAGACAGCTGATGACTGCTGTTGTGATGCTCGTTATCTCTGATTGGGGTTTCAGAATTTGTGGAGCCGCTAATGCAAAGAAAGTGCAGCCACACTGAACCGGCTTCAGAGGTCACACCTCCAACAATGAACTCTAAAAAGTCAGGCCTAAATGTCTGTTAGTATGTGGTATGCAAGTTTATTATAAAGATTACTGATTTTAATGTTTCCAAACGGTTCTGATCTAGTCCACATTCTGAACCAGGTACAACAGTAATGCATGTCTGATTTAGCTCAAAGTCTGTTGGAAATGATCACAATCCAAAAAGGATGAAACCTGTTGATTATGGCGTCATTCTGAGCCCAAATTTCACCTGTAGACAGAAAAGTTCTACCATAACAGGCTCTCTAAAGACTTCCTGACCTCAAACTTTATATTCAGTCAAACCATCAAAAAAAGGGAACTAAAATATCACTACACACATACTAGCTGTGAGAATGGCAGGACTGGTTGTTTTTGTCCTTTTCTCTAATAGTTTATCTGAGAAACACGTGCAGCAGAAAAGGACAGGGTTCCAACAGTGATCTTCATTAATTCCATGACTCTCCAGATTGAAATCTAAAAGATTTATAAGACATTTAACAAGAACAGATACTTTTATTATTGAGGCACCAGTAAAACAGAAATGCCTTAAAACCTCCCAGCAGTTGTGAATTGCTGCCATGGCATAAAATTCTATGACTTTTTCCATGATTTTACATCTTTAAATCAAAGTGCTGCTATAACTGAACTGTTTTTTAGATTTTCCCAACAGAGTAACAGGATGAGCAGCTGCTCGAAAAATGAAATGAATACAACAAAATATCTTAACAAGTTGTAAAATTCATTTGTAAAATATGTTCTTTGACTTCAGCAGAAGATTCATCAAATAAAACCTTCCCATGATCATCGTTAGCATTTTTCTTTGCTTCCAAAACAACCCAGTAAAATCCCAAGAAATTCAAAGCCTTAAACCAAATGTTTTCACCAATTCTGATTATTTTATTTTCCTTAAAAACCACATATCTATTATGTTAGTACAGTAGAGTTCAGTTCATGTCAAACTAAAGAAAGACTGGAGGAGAGTTGGACACATTCAGTTAAAAGTAACAGCACAGAGAGGCAACCAAACACCATTAAACTCTACAGCATCCAACTTTTACTTTGGAGGAAATGAAATTATGAGCGTTATGTTACCAGATGAAGCTAAAACAGTTTCACCATATAGAGTGACTCAAGTCACTTTTCTTCTGTAATCCAGAAATATGGTAGCAGTCTTCTAGCTCGAGGACACACCGGGACATGGAGCCCATCTGGATCCTGCTTTCTGATTGGATGGTCAACAAAGTGTCTTTTCCTGGAAGGTCTCCACCGACTGGATGAATGAAGAGGAAAGGAGTTCAGGGCTACCAGGAGTTGGCTCACAGTTATCACAATTTAACAAGCGTACAGCTATGGACACTTCTTATTTGTACCTCTGAGGCCACACTCTGCACTGGGCCAGATGGACCTCTACCTCATAGACTGATGAGGCAGAGGTCCACATGTAAACACACACGTGTGCACAGTTTTTACACGTCTATTTATCTTTTTTCTTTATTTATTTCTTTGATACAACTGGGACCTGAGTACCAACTTTGTGCCACCTCATGTGAATACGAGTGCTGGCAGACAATTAAGAACCTTGAATCCCTGAATCCAAACAACGGGGATGCTCGTACAGCATTCTCCAGATGATAAATAAATTATGTACAGCATTATATACTACTGTTCAAACATCCAGGGTCACTTAGAAATGTCCTTATTGTTGAAAGAAAAGCAGCTTTTTTCAGTAAAGATAACACTAAATGAATGATAAATCCAGTGCAGACATAGTTAATGTGGTAAATGACTATTGAAGCTGTAAACAGCTGATTTTTAATGGAATATCTCCATAGGGGTACAGAGGAACATTTCCAGCAACCATCACTCCTGTGTTCTAATGCTACATTGTGTTAGCTAATGGTGCTGAAAGGCTCATTGATGGTTAGAAAACCCTTGTGCAGTTATGTAAAATTCTCTGGGAGACCACAAACTTTTGAACAGTCGTGTTTGTTTACTGCCAAGTCCAGGGTGTGATATCACCTGTTTACCTGACAGATAAAAACCAGGTGAGCTGGTACATGAAATGCATTCTGAGATTATAAATGGTAAATGCATTAGTCTGTGATGTCTGGACAAGAATAAACTATATGTGTAGTGAAGGGTTATAAATAACAGGGTTGTTGGTGTCGGAGAAAAGGTCGTAACTTTTTCTCTAATGATGGTTGTTGTTCTCCATGGCAAGTCGTAGTTAAGTCACCTTTTCATGCCTTTCTAACAACAGCACTGCAATAAATAACACAGATTACAGGGTAGCTGTTGGCAGGTTTAATATGATATATAAACTAAGTGTATGAAAATGACAAAATGTTCCGTCATAATTTGCTTCAAAAGGAGCCGCCGTATCTTTTCTACAGACGGCCTCGCTTCCTGCTACTGCCTACCTGGTTTTAGTAGTTGATCATCTTCTTGATTGCCTCAAAGCACTTCCATTTGTCTGGGATGTAGAAGGGCTCAAAGATGTGAGGGAAGGGGGTGTCATAACCACAGACCCTACTGATGGGAGCCTCCAGGTTAAGGAAGCACTCCTCCTGCAAGGAGAAACAAACAAACAGATGAAGACATGTACTGTCATTACTGGTTCAAAGATGTCAGCTCTAAAACGTCATTTACTCAGACGGGAAAGCTAAGCTAACATGTTCAGGCCATTCTTGATACTCTGGAAAAGCTATCTGGATCCAGCATGTCACAAGTTGGATCTCTGAGACCACAACATCCCGACAGAGCAGTCATCACTGTGTGTTTATCTTATACATATTGATTTGTCCTTTTTGTGATCTAAACGCAGGCCCACGTTTTCACACTATACGTCGATCCTGAGTGGTCAGCAGAGATGAATGTATGCTGCACATGTGGTCCATCACTGCATGGTGGCTGCTCTGTAGACAGACAGACCAGGTATTGTTTAGGAAATGAAGAAATGAACGGTGGAAACTAAATGCTGAGCAGAGAAGAGATTTTTCATGAGCTGCATTCACATCCTCACACTCCTCTCCATTTTAAACATCCATTTTTTTTATCAAAGCTTTCCTTTCAACTTAAATTTGTCAGAGCATGACACATACATGTTTTAGTGACTGTCAATAAGGCCTCCATTAATCAGTCAAGTTTTAGTTTTATCCATTTCCACTTCTGTTCCTGAGTTATGCTGTTGAATGCTGGCTTTAAGAAAAGTATAACATTATGCTATCCCAGTAAAGACCACCTTTGACCTTCTGGATCACTAAAGCTTTGACACTAAACGAGCATTTGAGAAATTCTCTTTGTTCAGGTGTTCCAGAGTGATGGATGGAAGGTTGGACAACCCTAAAACATAACGTCTCTGGTGCATCGGTTTGAAAATAAAATAAATATAAAAATAAATAAAAAGTTATGTTACAAAAATCTCAAAGTGACGATATCTACAGTGTGTGGTTGGGAGGTGCTTCAGGACAGCTGGAAGAGGAGAACGTCTCTACTTCAGACAGACCGTCATCCAGAGCTTCTAGCTGGAGTTAGTATTTTCATCTGCGGGTGTTTTCCTCCAAACTCAACAGCTCAGCTTCAACTATTTACAAAACTCCACACAACTAGTTTAGCGTTTATCTGTGTTTTAGCACATTATCCAAAGGAGACGTGACACAAAGCAGGACAAGTGTAAAATAGTTATTTTAGAATTTTAAAAAAAATCACTTCCATTATTAAGACTAATTTGTAAAACTGAAGCAGAAATGACTCGTTCAGGCTCCTCTAAGGACAGAACTCAGGCAGTTTGGCCAGAGAGCAAAACAAGCCCTGACTCGTGTCTCTGTATTGGCTTTTGACCTCTTCCCATGGAGAATAAGCAGAATGAAGTTGGCCAAAACACTCTAAATGGGACAAACCCCCTGATGAGTTAAATGAACACACTTGGACACATGCACAGAGATTTGCAGAAACAGACCTGAAGTACCCTATTTCACATTAAACTGACCTGAGAGCCACTGCAGCAACCGAAGCAACAACCCAGCAGCTAGCTGCCTTCATGCTGAACGCCTTCTCTGATACTGAACATTCTGAGTGTTTTCTGTGACGCTGACAGCATCACAAATTCAGCCATCCATGTAATCCCACATTATGAACCCACCAACTGGCTGCCATGAAGCACTCTGACACTTGTATGTTTCACACTATGTTTTCATTTCTTATAAAACATCTGGCAGAGTCCAGGGGAATGTCAGACTGGATGAGGAGCCCTTTTGTGCCTCGGTGCTTTTACAGCCTATAAAAAAAATCAACACAACAAGAGAAACAGAAAGACACAGAGAGAGAAGTGCAGCAGAGGCTTACTGCTCTGTGCTGACATGCTGCACAGGGACACTTCAGCACGATCATCAGGCTGCCAAATGGGAAGACAAACACAGAATGATCAAGACTGGATGTAAGATTGAGCCCATGTAGCAGATGAATACTGAAAACATCAAACCTATAAATCTAGTTCAGACTACAGGGGAACACTGCAGCATCATTGGATAAAGACGTGGCAGTGTGGGAAGACTGTGGAGGAAAAGTAGGACTTCAGACGGCATGGCCAGCTTTGGCATAATCCAAACTGCTGCCTTCTTCTTTCATCAACACTGCATGATCAATGGAAGTGAACCAATGGAAGTTTACTGCCAAAAAACATGTCAAAGAAGGGTTAAAGGCCTGGCAAATTAAAGAAAACATCTTTCAAGTTCTATATGTGTGTTTACTCTGAAGTGAGTTTACTGTTCTGTCTGGTACAGATGTCAAAGACACACTTAATCCTGCATGATTTAGAAACAGCTAACTGGATGCCATATAAATACACCTGCTTGTGAGTTCTATCAGCTCAGAGAGATGATATAGTTCAGTATCAATTAGCAAAACCTTTCTTTGTTTTTTTTAAAAGCATGGTTCTGTTGGTTTATACTTTCCCCCTCAAACTCCTCTTTCTAATCTAACATCACAAGTGATGGAGCTGCTCTGTACCGTACAGAGAACTGAGTGCTTTCTAAGTCCCCCACACTTTCTAGTGATCCAGCAAAATCCCTGAATGATTTCACCAAATCCCTCCTGAAACAAAACTCTTTCAACATGCTCTGCTTTTCTCTGAAATATGTCACATTACAACAGCCAAAGTTTTAAGCTGGAGTTTTAAATGCTGACTCACCCAGACCTGGGATTCAATAGTGTCATCTGTGGGGGCAAATCTAACGTTGGTGGAGACGGCGGTAAGTCAGGATCTGCTGTGGGCTTCAGCCTAACACTAAACAGTGTTCAGTGAGGGAGGCCGTAGGACTACTGCTTTGAATTCACAGCTCAAACTAAAGTCTAGCAGTGCAACATGTGGGTTATGTTCACGTGAATTTAAACTTGGTGAAGGGACCATCCATCTGCAGTAAAACCAGTAAAGACAATCAGTGTTCCAGTAAACAGTCAGCTAAGGCCTACCCAGTGAGCATAAGGGCTCTGATTTTGGTGTCAGACAGAGTAAACACAGAACCCAAGGTGAGTTCCACCTGATTTACTGTGGAAGGGTTTCTGCTGCTGTTTTGTGCCTGGTAGCTGGATCCAGAGCCCCACAACTGGCACTTTGCTCCACCCAGCTAATTAACTGTGATTAGCTTTAATGAATGTACACTGAATGGAGACAACTAGTTCAACAAACCCTCCTTCAGAACAACCTGACACCGATTCTGTCCAGCAGGTTGCGGCACATCCTGACAACAGCCGCTGTACTACGGTGATATGAAACCATAATCTTGGCATTTTCCGCTTCTCTTCCCTTTCAGTTTGCTTAAGCACATTACTTTCATGTGCTGGCACAAGTCCATGACCGGAGGGACTATGGAGGGTATTCAAACTGAACTGAAGAGAATGAATTGAAATAAAACTGAGCTGTGTATTAAAAGTGCATGTAAGTAGACGTAAAAAGCCTCTCAATCTGAACTGTGAAAAGCTGATTCTTTGAAAATGCAAAGCTTTCACTGAAAAGTTGTTCTACATACAGGACAGACTGCAGGCATGTTCTGTTTCTCACACAGCCTCTAGAAAGCAATACTATGTGACTGGTGTCTTCAGGTTATCACGTCTTCAGAAGTAGGTATTAATTAAAAGAATCGGTCTTCAGCCTTGATTTGAAGATCATTTTCACATCATCAATGCATGCCATGACTGTCAAACAGCTGAAGTTAAATGCTGTTTTCTTGGCCAAAGTTAAGGCTCGTTTATTGAGAGAAATAAACTTTGTCAGATAGATTGTTAGCATTGAACAGGAGTGAACTTGAACAGACTGAGCCTGGAGCAAAACTCTTGGCTTCAAAAGAAGATGCTGTCTTGTCACGGCTTTTCCATAAATTTGCTTCTGTGCAGACTTGACTGTAAAGCACTGCTTTCCCACTGTATTCATCTGACATTGGTGTTTTTAAAGATAAGCAGTAAATGAGACTTTATTCAAGGCATTTATGAAATAGTGGATTTCTGCAGGAAACTCTACCAAAAAAAACAACCTTTCCCCAATAAAGGAATCGAACACCATAATCTTTTTTTATCACAGCGTATTAGTGGGAGCGGTCGAGATCACAACCTCCAGACCTATTCTCTGTCCGACTACAGACAACCAGTCAGACAGTACCAGGGAGTTTGCCCTTTTGTCTGGATCTGATCTGTAATCTCCTCTAAATACATTTACTGGAAGTGGGAGAAAAGTACAGTAGTCTGAGAGCGTGCCACCACAGCTGGACAGGGGATGGCCACACAACTCAGATTTCATTCAAATCAGTGTTTATCTTTTGGGAAGTGCATCATTATATGTAATATACTTAAATGTCAGAATAAAAATATGTCAACATAGCAATACCAAAAAGCTTGTGTCCAGCAGTGGCACAGGATGTAAAAATACTTTTAGTTTAAAATCGCAGTGATGATATTGTGTCTCCTGTCGCACAAAAAACAGAGATTGTCTGAAACACCCGCAGATTGGAGGTTAGAGTCAGACAAGGGCAGGGAAGTGCCAATACTGCATGCTTTATCAGCTCAGACAATGCAAGGCCAACTCATTTCAAATTCAATAGAGCGCTGGCCTTCACTGGTGTTGGTTTGAAGACTCTCTGATTGTTGGTTTAAGTCCTAAAATCTGATGTAGTGAAGTTCCTTCTTGCCTGAAAATGCTGCAGATGTAACGACACCATTGCTTCCTATAGAATGTGCTGATCTATGAACCATACTTACCTGACTGCTAAAGCCGGCACTCAGCAGCTCACAACTCAGCTAAGCACTGTAAAACTACTCTAGGAACATTCAACCTAGAAATCTATGCTGGAAAAGACAAGTAAAGCTCAGATGTTCACAGAGTTTGGCTCCTTAGGGTTGGTACATGAAACCTTTGGAAGTCTGACTCCATGTTTGTGAGACCGTCTTCAGCACATTAAAACCACTGACATGTTGACAGGACAAAAAAAAATATTTAAAAGATTTTCATCAAAGGAAGCCTTTTAAAAACTCTTTAGTTGTATCCTGTAATGTATAGTTTTTGTGGATGGTCAGCTAACATTTCCAGTGCTATCTTTATCACCATGCTACGATGAAAACTACAATATCTAGAGGTAATTACAGAATGTACCATATTTACAATGAATCATGAAAACAGCCAAACCTGTATAGATCAAAAAAGTGGATCTGAGTGTTCTGTCATCATTGTGCTGAGTCATCATAGGCTGCTGGTAAGGTTTGGCTTTCATTTAGCTTCCAATTCAGATGCACCTCAGGTGATCTGCAGTGTCAGCACAGTGAACCCTTTGAATGAGTGAAAAATGACTGTGAACTTAACAGATAAAAGGTTTTCTACTTGTATAAGTCAATCGAGGCTTGGGTGTAGGCTATCTGATGGGAACAAGAAAAAAAACTCTGTTGTGTCTGGCACTGTGATGTTGGCAGTACATCCTTTAGGTTCTGTAGCTGTGAGTTAGGGTTCTCACAGATTGGGCTTGTTCTACTGCATCCCACCAACGCTTGATCAGGTTGAGATGTGAGCAATCTGGAGGCTGAGTCAATGCCTTGGGCTCTTTGTTATGTTCCTCTGGCCATTACTGAGCAGTCCAAAGACTGAAGCATTTTAAAGAAGCCTCCTTGTGTAAACACTGACTTTTAAAGGCCATTTCATGTTTCGCCTGATGGAAGAAGACGTGTTGGGGGCTACAGGGACTAGTGGGGCACAACACCCCCTGCTTCTCATTCAGACAAGCCTGACAGGCAAGCAGTAGTCTGATTGTGATTCAGAAGGCATTTGTGGAGGCCTTGATCTTCAGCTAACACCAACTGGGCCAGAGTGGTAGACTTTAAACCAAGTTCCATTACAGTACCACAGCTCAGTTTGACGTCCTGGGCTGGTTGTTGGATTCTGTTTGCTCACATTACACAAGTACAGCGGAAAAGCCTACCAGTGAAACTATGTGCAGGGAATCTAACCCCACCAATAGCTCTGGGACCCTCTTAGTCACAGTGTCCAATACATGCTGGTATGTGGTTGTGAATAAACTGTGTAAAAAAAGATCTGAGAAATCAAAACCTCAGTATTGTTTTTAATATTGTATGTGGTTTATGTTATATTCACTTCTTTCTAACAGCTTAAAGCAGGCAATAGTTCACATAATATATGGTGCTCACAGTTACACAGCATTATATTGATTGAAAAATGTGTTTTTCTTTCAAACGAGCAATCAGCGAAAGCATGCAGTGTCTAGAATCAGAATCTACTTTTGTCACATCTGCAGTGGTTTGTAAAGTTCAAACAAGGAGGGTGATTCACCATTTCTCTCTGTGCCTCCTTGAGGTCCACAAAAGCATCGTCTTCAGCCACATCTCTCTCTGCCCTGCTCTGTTTCATCCAGTCATCAGTTAAACTCTCAGAAAAGGGCCAGCCAATGACACATTATTAAGTCACGAGGGTTGTAGCTGCAGCCTGATAAAGGAAACTTGCTGAACTCTACCCTTCCTAGTCCTTAATACAAAAGAGAAAATCAAACCCATAAATGGATTTTTCTGTAACAATCCAGAAGTCTGAGGAATAGTATTAGAAGTGAGTAGACCCATGTACAATATAACCTAAATGTTGCTTACAATAATTGGATTCCCTTTAGGTTGAACAGAAGTGTATTCGATCACAAGTAAAACTAAAAGCCAACAGTTTAAATTTATTAGATTTGAAATAAGGCTCCACAGAAAAACTTGATGCTACAAAAGTTAGTCTCATTGAGACTGAAGTCTTTCTTTACCAGTGTTTTGTGTTGTTCCACCTTCTCTTTAAATATCCCCACAAATGTTATTGGGTTCGAGTTACTGACTTCTATGTAGTGTCATGATGCAGACATGCAGATAGAAACAGCCCAGAGGTCCACAATTCCAAAAGTTCTGCTGTTCACAGGTGTTCTGGTGTTCGCTCACAAACCTCTGCAGGCTGTGGTGACTGCAGTTAGTTTACAATCAATTCCATTGGTGACAATTTAATTTTGAAGGAAAAATAATCAAAAAGTCATAAAATCCTCTTCGACCACTCCAGCAGCACAATCCAATCTCTTCTGTGCATCCATGTACTTGGCATTTAACAACATGTGGGTTTTTGCCAAAATGTGTCCAAACACACAACTTCTTTCAGAGTTTTGACTCTGGATCCTTCTGCAAAATGAAAGTAAGTTTTGGTTCAAACTTTCAAGTTCAGTTGGGAAAGGTGATGTGAGATGACCAGGCAGGTTCTGGCTTCTGTTGGCACAAAGCAAAGCTTCACATGCTGTAGGTTTATTCTGCTGCTGAGCCATGTGCTCGTAACCGTCTGGAATCTGTGAAGTGTTAATGGATCTGAGCGCATCTTTTAAGAGGAAGGGCTTATTGGCCATTATAGGCTACTGTGGGCCAGCATGTCGTTTATTTGCTAGAAAGCCTTTTTGTATGTGTTAAATACGCCTATCAGTTTCTCTTTGAAGACAGAATATCTATAACATAATGCAGACTTTAACAGTGTGATGGAGGCCTGTAGGTCAAGCTGCATCCTGTTAAAGCGCCACATTCAACCATTTGAAACGTTTCTTTCCAGCAAGAACATCCAAAACGCCCGAGGCCATGAAAACAGCACATCAATGCAATCAGTAAAAACAGCAACAACTTACATCACCCGTACACAATGTGAAAACATGGAAACATGGAAATGAAGGGGATGACTCACTGGCCATTTAAGCCCTTACAGACAGGGAGGAAAGGAGCATCTGACTGACAGTACATGAGGAGAGGATCCATCCATTGGTTCAACAGCTCCATCTTATCCAGGTAACACATCCAGGTCATGTGACTTTTGAGGAGACGGCCATAAGCGAGACACACACTGCTCATTGAGAGGACAGTGGTACTAACGGCTACAGGGAGAGCCTTACAAGGAGAAAACCCACATACTGAAGATAATCACCTCACCACACATAAGTAGATGCAATTAAGAGTGATGGGAAGAGGAGGACTTTACATTTAGTCATGCATCGTACTTAGCTCAGAATTTCTCTTCAGCTGTCTCTGACATGTCCTGGTTACAGCGTCCAGACCTTTAGTACTGCCAGCAGCAAGAAATAGTTTATAAATCTAATTTGACCCACTGAATCCATAATTATATACGAATAGCATGAACGTACAAAATAAGTTCTGTGTAGCTCTGTAGGTTTCCCATGTTTCAGAGGCTTTTAAAAAGGTCAGTACTACTTTATAGAACAGGCTGAGCTTCAGAATACTATCAGTTTGCATATCAGTGGTATTTTACGTCTATGGAAAAACTTACTAATATTATTGGGTTGTGCTGATACTGCTAGTACCTCTCTTTTCTTTATGATGATGTTCCAAACTTTGAACTGCAGGTGTCAAAACGATATGGTCAAAAAATTCACAGTCCCTCCAGGAATTCACGATGTTGCGATCACACAAATTCACGTGAAATCAACCAATCTCAGTGAATTTTGCGCGGCCTTGCAATTTTGTCCAATCACCGCAACTTTTCCGCAATTTTGGCCCGCCTCCCGTGAGTTCCATCAATCATAGCAGCTCCCAGCGCAAACGTAATGCACGTATGTCACCGAATTCACTTCCTGTTTCTGGTTTGAAGATGCAGACATGTGCGATACTAATGTCTCTGATTTACCAACAAAAATTACTGCTGAAGACCGTGATAAACAATTAATTCACTGATGTTCTTCACCAAAGCGGAGCTAAACTGTTTTACAACCGTGCAATACTGTGGTGGAATACAGAAATAAGAAAAAAATCATTGACTGATACACTTTTTTAAAAAACACAAAACGTATTAGAACGGCTGAAATGATCAGACAACAGACCACATAAATCACCATGATGGAAACTGTTGCATCCAGATCCATTAGAGCACTGAAAGAATGAAGGTAAATTAGATTATTTATTCCACCAAAGAACACGGCGGAGTTATGTGACGATCAGCGTGTGTGAATCCTTCCTCTGTTACCAACATCACTCAGAAACAGACTCAGGGATTTAAATGAAGTTTTCAGGGTCGGTCAGAAATGACACAAGGACCAAATGATTAGACTTCAGCAGTGATACGGCTTAAAGTTTGGATCCACGGATTTGTTCAGGATTCATAGCAGCACGGCGTCTGATAGCGGCACGGTAACCATGGCAACAAGTGAACACTACCTCAGCGGCCTGCTGACGATCACATGATTGTGATCCTACAACAAATCTACCACTGTGGACGTATCAGAAATGACACAAGGAACAGTCTTAATGAAAATCTTCTAGCTATGATTTCTAAGTGAGATTCACATCATCAGAACGTTCAAGTTATTCTGAATCCAATAGTTTCTAAATCATGTCTAATGAAAAAGGGTCCATTTCTGGGTTCTTTCTGGCAATGAGCTAACTCCACAAACAGCTGACATGCTTATGACCTACAGGAAGCATCCCTCACACATGGAACCCCACGGCTCTGGGGCTTTTAGAAACATGCTGTGTGAGCTTTTTTACAAAATGTGAGTTTCTCATCCGGTGCAAATGACCAAGATCAGTGTCTTTGGGAACTAAGTCCTACTCCTGGGAGCAGAAGATCCCAAATGAGTCCACATGAACACACACTCACCTGTACTGCAGAGCTGATTTCAGCAGCAAAGCCTCCTGTTACCGGGGCCTCATGACTGATGAGCAAACGTCCAGTTTTCACCACCGACTGAAAAACACAGAGAGAAACAAATCAGCAACAGATGTTTTAACATGAATAAACTGTATGATAACCACAACCACACAGCAGTCAGATGAGTGGATTTCTGACTTATACTATCTAAACATTCAACGCTTTATCGTCTCATTCTATCTTGGGTGACATATGGAAGTTCAGCTCCCTCAGGAACTCTGATAATTACATTTAACCGTTACCGGCTGATGGAAAAAGCAACAAACATTTTTAAAAAACACGCAAACAACTTCCTATAATCCAAGAAGGCTGCAGCATACATTTTATATTTGCACACAAAGGCCTGTGTGTTTGTGTGTACTCTGAACGTTTGAGATGCTGAGTAGAGGTGAGAGTGGAGCTACTGAACGTGGGCCGGAGACGGGTGTTACCAAGGAAGAGTGGTTCACATACTGCCTGCTGTGGTAGGCTAAATCTGCTTACTTTCCTCAGTGTGTGTGTGTGTGTGTGTGTGTGTGTGTGTGTGTGTGTGTGTGTGTGTGTGTGTGTGTGTGTGTGTGCATAAAATGGATATGACACAACAGTATGAGGGCTGATTTAGGCTGGTACACAGGGCCAACGGGACAATCATGGACATTAGAGGTCTAAGCCTCCCAGGCATTTGCATTTGGGTTTTCTGTAACCTGACATTACTGCAGAAGGATGCCTCTGCTCCACCCGTTATCTACCACAGCATAAAACCAGGACTATACTATAATCTCATCCGTTTGCCACCGCTCCAGACCAAAGCTATGTCTGTTTTCTGCAGCTTCAGCAAACCTTTTCTCTCCTCTGTCCAGCTGTAATTGTGTTGATAAATTAGACAAACACCTCTGACACGCTTCACTATTTACCTCCTGCACTAGTTTGGGATTCAGTCTTTAACAGAAATGTGCAGAGCCTCGTGTGTGAGTGGACTCTCTGCGCCATGTTTAAGAACGTGCACACACTTTCCACTGCACAATGCACATTTCATTTAAGCACAGCTGGGTGAACATTACATACCTCTCCACCCTTCAGAGCCACAAACCAAACCAAACTGCCATAACCTGCTGAAAATAAGCATCACATGTGCACACGGCACACACAGCAGGCATTCTGGGGCTTCATGCTAATACTAAACGGGCAAGTGTTTACATTGCTGAGGTCCAGGGTTTGGCTGTGAAGCACTAAATATCTGTGGACACTATCATTTAAATGAGTCAGCACGATGTCACTAATGAAAACATGCTTCAGGACACACTGGAAACACTGCATTGTCAGGTGATCTATGCAGGAGAACGCACAGATTAGTGCAGGAAAGAGGCTGCATATTCAGGAATCCTGTTTGAGGTAAATGAGTTCAGCACACAAATATTACAGATTATGTGACACTGTCTTCAGGAATGTGGAGGTTAATAACAACACAATAACAACTGCTGGGAATCTGCACAGCGAGGAGGAATCAAGCGAGGGGCTGAGAGTTGGGCGATGTCTCCATATGACATGTAGCTGTGAGGTCTGTGATGACTCATGCAGGTCTGGTGAATAAACACAGCAGCTTCCCGATCTTCTACCCCGCCCCGATGCTAACCCCATTCCTCGGCTTAGGCAAACACATGCACACAGACTTTAATTTACACCGTGACACCAGCATCGCCCTGATCTCCCTGCTGGTCATCTCCCTGAGGGGACACATCACAGTACTCGCTGCATCAGGAGTGCATTCTTCAGATGCTTTTCACACAAAAGGAGCCTGCCACTGTTTTTACAAAATCGTGGGATAGAATTTCAGACACTGGGGGCTTGGGGAAACTCGTGACCCATTTAATAGACTTGTACCAAATCCATGCAGCCTAAACAAAGCGTCTACATGGGCCGACTTAGGTCAGACCACTCTAAAAGTAGTCTTGCATGCCAGTGCATAATATGACAATATATTTGAAAAATGGTAAAACGCAGTAATGTCTGGAACAGCAAAGCGGCAGCGGGTGCTCTGGTACAGCAGGTAATGCAGTTTATATGATGAGCTGAAGTCATTCCACTTCAGTCACCCAAGAAAAAAAACCGCTACAATAAAACGATGTGCCTCAGCTGAACGTATTAACACTGCCTGGTTAACTCTGGGTGCATTTTAACACCACAGCTGGATGTGCTGGACGTCTGTTATATCTGGATACAGACGGTGTACACCCCCTGTCCAAAGGTTTGAGACGGGTTCCAATTTATTTGAATGAGAAAGTGTCTCAAAACTTTTGACAGGGAGTGTAGGGCTGTACAACTTCAGATTTATTTTCATATGGTTGTGCTACATAGAACCTCCACCTTACTTCATTTCTGAATACTAAAAGTCTGCATAAAATGTTGTGATAATGGATTTGATACAGATTTAAATCCAGACCAACACAGACCAGCACTGCCATCCACTCCACAGCACAAAATTCATGTGAAAGATTAAAAACAAGCAGTTGTACATTCTCTCAAGCAAAGACTTGTTAAGATTCACATTTCTTCCTCTGCTTCAACGTGCCATTCCGTCCACACAGAAGGGACAATGTAAACGCTTCTGTAGCCACATTCCAACCTGTCCACGGCCAGCCGTACACCTCAGCTGTCCAACTCATTCAACTCACCTCACCGCCTGACGTTCAATTACACACAATTTCAAGAGACATTAAAAAGACGCATGCAGTTTCAGTCGTTTTTACATCTCTGACAGGACACTGTGCAGCACTCCAGCTCCAACATAGTAATTGTGGCTGTAGCCTTTAACCCGGTTGCTTCCGGTTGCTGGAAGGGTTTTCAGGAGACAGAACCATCCACTCTCATCATGCGGTTTGACCCTTTTCTCTGAAGTCATCCAGTCCTCTTATTTGCCCATGACAGCCACCTTTCATGTCGTTAAAACTGTGACTCCCAACGGGGGCAAAGCTGCTACATTTAAGGCAGCGGTGGAGCCAGAGGAAGTGCACTGGACACTGTAAGAAGATGATCAGTTACATGAATCCAAGGGGAGAAATTATATGCTTTCAGTGAGGAAAGGATGGTTAAAGACACCATGATTCTTTCAATTTAACCTCAGGAAGAAATGCTGGCGGGGGGACCTCTTTGTTATGGTGACACCATGGACACGTGCCTGATGAGTTTATTACCAAGTGGCTCATGTCCTCTGAAGCAAAGAGCATCGTCTTCGTAAAAGAAGAGCAGCTTCATAGTGAACTGTGCACCAGCACTAAGGCAGAGAATGACAGAGAAAATGGTAGAAAATCTGGAAAGAAACACCAGGGAAGGCAAACACATTAGAGGAGTAAAGGATGGGGAAAGAATCTGTGTGAAGCTGAACAGGTTCTAATGTGGTTTGGTTTGAAACAGATCTTTCTCTGCTGGTGACGATGAGCACTTTTAAAAGCTATTCAAAGTCAAAGGTAATTTCAAATGTGAAACAACAGGTTTGGGGTAATAAGAGATGAAAAATTAAAACAAGAAAAGCTTTCAGAGTGTGCAGTACTCCCTCAAGGCTGCAGTTGGATCATTACGGACGGACGGATGGACGTATGCCTATCGTCACTTAATTCTGCTGCGTTCCTTCAGAGTAATAAATGTAAATACGAGAATTGAGGATCTGATCAGTAAAGAGAACGAATAAGAAGTAATAGAAACAGTTTTGTGCAAATCCAACAAACAGGAGACACTTCAAGTGTTACAAAAATCCTATTTTCATCACTTTTTTCAGATTTCTATCGGCTCTGTGCTGTATCTGCTCTAATGCACAATATTCTTGGACTGAGTCAAGCACCATTTTTAACTCTTTATTAATCTTTTCTAACTTCTGAGAAAAACCAATATCTCTAAAATGTCAAGCTGTAAATGAGTAAACGTGTCATTTACTACAGGAATTTTATCAGACGATAATTCCTAAGGACACATATGACTAAAGTGTCCGGTAGGATGCTGTGACATCACCAGTGACACCAGTTTCATCTGCGAGGAGGGTGGACATTTTCCAGCATACGACTGGGCAGATCACCTCTCACGCCTCACAGCACCTGACTTTATGTTCAAAAATGAACTTGGTAACTGGGTAACAGATTCCATTTAGTAAGAAAATACAGTGATTGGTGACCCTTTTCAAGCCAGAGTTTCACTTCTGGAAGATGGATGTGGACGCATCGTGCTCCCTGCCTGGACTCTGGCTCCTGGTTGGTGGCGGCTGGTGGTAGTTGGGCTGGGCAACAGTTCTGGTGGCTACAGCTTTACTACTCATTGTGCAGCAGGGCTGTTATTTGATGCCGGAGTCGTTCCGCTGGCTGCACGGGAAATGTCATGTTTACTGTCATTCCCATACACACCCAAACCTAATGAGCAGCATGGAGCTCGTCCTCAGCATTTTCCCTATCCACACTACTTGGATCCGTCTCTTCCTGCATCAGACTCCTTCCTGACTCCGCTGTTCCTCCTGCGGTCCGTCTCATCTTCGTCACCCATTTTTGCTCTTGACTCCGCCCACCATCCATCCTGAAACCATCCATTTGTCCCACTCCGTGTTCATGAAGTCTGCTTGCTCAGTCGCAGCGCTCTGCCCACTGGGAGGCTGGCGGCCGATGACCTGGCATGGCCTCAGAGAGAAAGGTCAGCTCTGTCACTCTCCCATGGCGTATAAACTCACTCACACACACTGGATGATGGAGGGGCCCCACTAAGGCATGTGAACACACTCACCACACACATGTGGACAAACTGTGTGCCAGGACACACACTGCTTTTCAAATACTGCTAGTTCAGGATTGATTGATGTGAATCTTCTGACATGCATTCATGAAAAAGCATCTACAAAGCAGCGGCACATGCAGGCATATACAGTATGCAGTAACGTGAGAGCACTGAGTCATTCTAAAGGGACAGCGCACCGACAGACATGAATAAAACAGTACATACTTAAACTAAACTGGGATGCGGTTTGACTGGTGCAGAATCACAGAATGTGCTTTCAGAGTTTTCAGCAAACATACAGCAGCCTTCCAGAAAAACCTGCCAGCTCTCATTTGTTTGATCTGTGTTTTTACACACCAAACTGGTTGGGAATATTTTAAAAATAGTAGTAATGACTAAAACAAAATCTGCTGTGCTTGTACTGTAAGCCTACGCGCACACACACACACACTGTAAGTGGCTCCCCATCTTCCCATACACTGTGCCTCCTCTTCTCTCAGGCCGTCCATCAAAATGCGACAGGAACAGAAAGTTTAGTTCTGTGCCGCCACCGAGGAGTCGTCCTTGCCGCTGGATCCGCTGGCTTCGCTGGATCCGCTGGCTTCGCTGGATCCGCTGGCTTCGCTGGATCCGCTGGCTTCGCTGGATCCGCTGGCTTCGCTGGATCCGCTGGCTTCGCTGGATCCGCTGGCTTCGCTGGATCCGCTGGATCCGCTGGCTTCGCTGGATCCGCTGGCTTCGCTGGATCCGCTGGCTTCGCTGGCTTCGCTGGATCCGCTGGCTTCGCTGGATCCGCTGGCTTCGCTGGCTTCGCTCCCTTCCACCGACCCTGTAATTGCGCGGCCACCACAGGGTCCTAACTCATGCACCACCATGTGATCTCCGTGACAAATGAGAGTCGGAACGAGGCTTGACTACTTGCTGGGGCCTTTAAAGTGGCGCTCTGCGATTAGTGGAGAGGGGTGAGTGCTCGGCGAACCGGAGGCCCCGTTAAATCACAGGAAACACAAACACTCGCTCACTCTACGGTGCCATACAATCACTAGGTCTCTCTCTCACAACACAGAGAGAGGGAAAGTGAGAACCAGAGAGAGAGGGTGAGAGAGCGCAAGAATGAAAGAGCTGAGGAGAAAGTGTAGAGCAGCCCTGATGCTGGGCGGAGGGCCAAGCCATCCTCCACAGCAGCCAGGACGCCAGAGGAAACCTCAGACAGAAATAACTCCAAACATCCCATAAAGTCCCATTAAAACCAATTCAACTCAATTACTCCCTGATGCACGCACGCACACACACGCTCTACCTTTCTGCCCTGCAACCACACTGTACCGCTGTCAGTGTGTGTGTACACGTGCACGTGACTGTGCACACTCCTACTTGATGACAGCTCTTTGTGAGGATCCTCAGTGTGCAGCATGCATGAGCAGACAGCAGGTAGTAAAAATCAATCAACAGTTTTAAGGCTCTATAGAGTCCTGTATAACAGAGGAGGTTTCTGTCAGTGTAACATCCCAAAGGAGGACCTTTTCTCTCAGCAGGATAACCCGTAGAAAGTGAAATTATACAGTATTTAAAGCAAACAGACTGGAATTTTTGACTTAGAATGGAAACCATGTCAAAGACATAAAATCAGGCGGTGTGTAGTCTACAGTGAACTTTCTGGTAAGGCCATGCAACCTGTTTGTCATTATGACCGAGAGAAACACGAAAAACTGTGGGCAGAATAAAAGGAAAATAGAGTAAAACTTCATCCAAACTCACAGCCCAGTGCTACAAACTACTGTCACAAAGCTCATAACGCTCCACAGCGATCATTTCTGTCTATTAGGAACAGAACGATCTGAATAAAATAAGATCAAACTTTATCACAAAGGTAACTGTTTAAATAAAATGAAAAAAGGAAGAAAATTATGAATCGTTGCAAATATTCTCAAATTTCAACTTTTCCAACATTCTCTGACAAAAAGTCTGTCGGAGAAAACGGACAATCTTGTCAATTAAACAAGAAAAAAAACAACAAAAACCCAATGTGTTCACTGTATTGCTTGTGTCACATTAAACTGTAAATCCAATAAACACATTTTAAAAGTTTTCCTCTTAATATCTGGGAATAGAAAGAAAAAAATTAAAAGCTGAATTCCTGTAAAAAAAAAAAAAAAAAGAATTGCCATAATGCAGTGCTGTGTATTAAAAAATGCTTCATTTCATTGTTGTAAGGATTTTACATCTATAATGCATCATCTGGAGGCATCTACAAAAAATAAATAAATCACAGAGGATCGCTGCATCGGGCTCCCATAACTACTCTACTAAAAAGGTTTAAAAAGTGAACTAAAACACTGTGTTTCACAAACACTGACTAACCTGTTTGGTTATGTCCATGTAAGAGTCCCACACCAGTCAACATAGTTTACCACAGGGTTTTTATAAGAATTTAGATGTTTTAACTGTTACTGTGCATGTAACTACGATGAAACAGGAGGCTGAGGACATGCATTGTTTTCCTAATATTTGTAGCATGTGTATCAGTGAATAGTTTGGATCAGCCTGTTAAGGAGGAATGAGATTTACAGTTTAAACAAAACAAGATCTGAGACCACAACACAAACTACCATCAATCCATAACAGTTTTTAAAACCAAAGTTGGGTTGATTTTTCCATGAAAAAAACAATCGTCAGTGATGTTTCCCAGCAGCACACAGTCAGTACATCAGAACACCACGCAGACACAGAAAGAGGGCACTTAGTAGAACTGAAGTCAGTTTCTTTTCAGATCCTTTAGATGCTTAGATTATGCAGACCTGTCTGTTATGTCCTAAATTTATTCTGCAGAATGTCAATGAGCCCAAAATATACAGACAGAGTCGTAAGGAATTATCTTCAGTAACCAAAACAAGGAGAACAACTGGAACAGCTGCTCTGGCCTCTACACAGTGAATCTGTCTGGGATTACATGAAGAGGCAGAAACCTCTGAAACACACTAACAGCCTTAAAGGGCGTGTTCAGGTGTTCCAAGGAGACCTGGTGCTGCTGCAGAGGTAAATAAAGATTCTGTTTTTGTGTTTACTGTGGTCGTACACATTTAAACGAATGGAGAGAGGAAGCACTGAAAGAAGGTGTATTTTTTCCATACTAATGCCAAAAGGAATGGGTTGGATCCGTTGGGTTCTCTCTGTAACATCATATTGTACGGTCTTATCCTTACTATGTGAAGTTCCTTTAGATTAATTCTGTTGTGAACTGCAGAGTTTGTGAAGAAAACAAACTACAATAGAGCAAAGAGAATTTAAATTTCAGTCTCACTTGAAGAATTTTAACTTCAGGAAATTCTTAGAGCTGTGTCCAAACTGAACAAACTGAACTCTGTGACAAGCAGTGAAAAAAGCTGTCTGGACTCCAAACGTGAACGCAGTCACTGAAAGTTAAGAAACAAAGGAAAGGTCTATGTAAAAGACAAATAATTCAAAGTTTAAATAATCAGTAATGCTTAACAAGTGGTTTGAAAGGTTAAAACAAACAATATTGTAATTCTATTCCACACAGTTGATTGGAGAAGAAAACCTTCTGTGTAAGAGTGATGAAAACTTAAAATTACTTTTTGGTTTGCTTTCAGTTTATGTAACAGACTTGATCACTTACAACTGACTTTTAAAAGGACCTGGAAAATCCCTGTGCAACAGACTATGTGGTGGTGTGTATCTGAGTGAAACTCTTGGACGTCTCTTTGTCCTTGAGTCTTTTTCCGTGCGACCCCGTTATCGGCTGCCGGGCTGACCTCGATGATCTCAATCTGTCCACACCTCTGGCCAAGGCTCCTTAACTAAAGCGTCCTCTCCAGTGGAAAACCAGCGTCCTGGCCCAAAGCAGGAACAGCCTGTCCAATAGAAAGTGCTGTTTTCTTTTAGAAGGGTTGTTTCATAACCAAAACTGTTATTATCTTCATTATTATCTGGTACCAAAACCGCATTTAGACAACAATAAGTGCATGTGAAATGGAACAGAAAATGTGTGATTTCAGTGCATTTAGTGTAAACAGGCTGTGGTGATGAACCTGATGTGTTTGGTACAGTAGAGTGGACACCAGGCAGCCTGACACAGAGTGCACAGCTGTGGTCATCACTGGCTACAGAACAACCACAGCTAATACTCACAAAGTGTCTTCACAACTGAGTGTATATGACTTTCCAAAGTGCCTCAGTGTAGATTTGCCAAATTTAAAGGCCACATTTCTCCACTGAATGACACGGGGAAGAATGTGAGAAATCTCCAGTGCCTAGCTGTGGAATGTGAACACGAGCTTCTGCCAGGAGGAAGAATGGAAAAGCGGTCAGCAGCAGACAGACACAAGACGGGAAGATTACTTTACCTTGAAAATGTCTGGTAAACCACAAACAGCCTTCATTAATCTCAGATTTTGTGATGTACACGTCTAATCTAGATAAATTACCCAAATGCTGTGGACTGAAGTGCTCGTCTTTGCATCTTTCAAAAACAACTCTTAAAGAGAGACAGAGGAGCTGGATCCATCACTGAAAAGAATGAGTAATTTTCCACTGATAAAACCACTGAGACACTACAGTAGCAAGACACATGACAGCGTAACCACACTGAGGCCCATACGAACCCGACTCTTCTCCCAGAACACCAGGTTCTGCTGCTTGGGTCCTCAGAGCTCAGAGTTAACACGGTAACTACAGACGGGAGCTGAAGTAATAAGAATGTGGGGCCCAAACTTCTGGTCACTTTCTTCTTGTGCCATTTTCTTTCTGATCCTTTCCACAGTGTGTGTGCATGTGACAGCGAGCCAAAGACATTAATGTGCAGCGGTGGGCCAGACACTGGCTGAGACCCCTCGGCTGAACGGGAAACGAAGGCAGCAGCTCGGTCTGACTCGGTGCTGATCGCCAACAGGCTCCATGTCTGGCCTGAATCCAGACCACAGACTCAGATAAAGGTGGTCTCTGCTTGTAACTGAGCTGGGTGTCAAATCTGCACACCAAAGAACAACAACAGAACCAGATGTGAAAACAAACAATTTCTACATTTTAAACATTTCACCACGTATTAATTTCAACAAAAATCGATTCTGGAAAAGATGTACAATTCAACGGTGACCGAAAGTACAGCCAGCTTAAAGGTTTTCTGTCTGCTGGGAACAAAGCTTTGGCACACAGGAGGGGGGGTTTCCCATCTACTCAGAAACACCACTGTCTGGTCCAGCTGTAACATCTACAAACTACTAATGCTCTCTGTGTGCAGCTGAATTTCTCTGATTTTTATTTTATTTTACAAACTCTGGAAAAAGCAGAAATCAACATTTTTCAAGTGTCCACAGATTCTACCAATATGGGAACAGATAAATGCTGGTTCTCCATAATACAGACTTATACTCTACCTGTATCCTCTCTTCTCTGTACAGCCAGACGTTCAGAGAGACGTTCAGCCAGACGTTCAGAGACGTAAAGAGAGATGTTCAGCCTGATTCAGAGAGACGTTCAGTCTGACGTTCAGAGAGACGTTCAGCCAGACGTTCAGAGACGTTCAGCCTGACGTTCAGCCAGACGTTCAGCCAGACGTTCAGCCAGACGTAAAGAGAGACGTTCAGCCTGACGTTCAGAGAGACGTTCAGCCAGACGTTCATCGAGATGTTCAGAGACGTAAATAGAGACGTTCAGCCTGACGTTCAGAGAGACGTAAAGAGAGACGTTCAGCCTGACGTTCAGAGAGACGTTCAGCCAGATGTTCAACCTGACGTTCAGCGAGATGTTCAGAGAGATGTAAAGAGAGACGTTCAGCCAGACATTCAGTCTGACGTTCAGCGAGATGTTCAGAGAGACGTAAAGAGAGACGTTCAGCCTGACGTTCAGAGAGACGTTCAGCCAGATGTTCAGCCTGACGTTCAGCGAGATGTTCAGAGAGACGTAAAGAGAGACGTTCAGCCTGACGTTCAGAGAGACGTTCAGCCAGATGTTCAGCCTGACGTTCAGCGAGATGTTCAGAGAGATGTACAGAGAGACGTTCAGCCAGACATTCAGTCTGACGTTCAGAGAGCCTGACGTTCAGTCTGACGTTCAGAGAGACATTCAGCCAGATATTCAGAGAGACGTAAAGAGAGACGTTCAGTCTGACGTTCAGCCAGACGTTCAGAGAGACGTAAAGAGAGATGTTCAGCCTGACGTTCAGCAAGACGTTCAGAGAGACGTAAAGAGAGATGTTCAGCCTGATTCAGAGAGACGTTCAGCCAGATGTTCAGTCTGACGTTCAGAGAGACGTTCAGCCAGACGTTCAGAGAGACGTAAATAGAGACGTTCAGCCTGACGTTCAGAGAGACGTTCAGCCAGACGTTCAGAGAGCCTGACGTTCAGTCTGACGTTCAGAGAGACGTTCAGCCAGACATTCAGAGAGACATAAAGAGAGACGTTCAGCCTGACGTTCAGTCTGACGTTCAGAGACGTAAAGAGAGATGTTCAGCCTGATTCAGAGAGACGTTCAGTCTGACGTTCAGAGAGACGTTCAGCCAGACGTTCAGCCAAACGTAAAGAGAGATGTTCAGCCTGATGTTCAGCCAGACGTTCAGCCTGACGTTCAGCCTGACGTTCAGCGAGATGTTCGGAGAGACATAAACAGAGACGTTCAGCCTGACGTTCAGCCAGACGTTCGTTCGGAGAGACATAAAGAGAGACGTTCAGCCAGACGTTCAGCGAGATGTTCGGAGAGACATAAAGAGAGATGTTCAGAGAGACGTTCAGCCAGACGTTCAGCCTGACATTCAGCGAGATGTTCGGAGAGACATAAAGAGAGACGTTCAGCCAGACGTTCAGCCAGACGTTCAGCGAGATGTTCGGAGAGACATAAAGAGAGACGTTCAGCCAGACGTTCAACCAGACATTCAGCGAGATGTTCGGAGAGACATAAAGAGAGACGTTCAGCCTGACGTTCAGCCAGATGTTCAGCCAGACGTTCAGCCTGACGTTCAGCGAGATGTTCGGAGAGACATAAAGAGAGACGTTCAGAGAGACGTTCAGCCAGACGTTCGTTCGGAGAGACAAAGAGAGACGTTCAGCCAGATGTTCGGAGAGACATAAAGAGAGACGTTCAGCCTGACGTTCAGCCAGACGTTCAGCGAGATGTTCGGAGAGACATAAAGAGAGACGTTCAGCCTGACGTTCAGCCAGATGTTCAGCCAGACGTTCAGCCTGACGTTCAGCCTGACGTTCAGCGAGATGTTCGGAGAGACATAAAGAGAGACGTTCAGCCAGACGTTCAGCCTGACGTTCGGCCTGAGGTTCAGCCAGACGTTCAGCCTGACATTCAGCCTGACGTTCGGCCTGACGTTCGGCCTGACGTTCGGCCTGACGTTCGGCCTGACGTTCGGCCTGACGTTCGGCCTGACGTTCGGCCTGACGTTCAGAGAGACATTCAGCCAGACAATCAGCCTGACGTTCAGCCAGACGTTCGTTCGGAGAGACATAAAGAGAGACGTTCAGCCTGACGTTCAGCCAGATGTTCGTTGGGAGAGACATAAAGAGAGACGTTCAGCCTGACCCTCAGAGAGACATTCAGCCAGATGTTCAGAGAGACGTTCAACCAGACGTTCAGCCTGACGTTCAGAGAGACGTTCAACCAGACGTTCAGAGAGACGTTCAGCCAGACGTTCAGAGAGACATTCAGCCAGACGTTCAGAGAGACGTTCAGCCAGACGTTCAGCGAGACGTAAAGAGATACGTTCAGCCAGACGTTCAGAGAGACGTTCAGCCAGACGTTCAGCGAGATGTTCAGAGACATAAATAGAGACGTTCAGCCTGACGTTCAGAGAGACGCAAAGAGAGACGTTCAGCCTGACGTTCAGAGAGACGTTCAGCCAGATGTTCAGCCTGACGTTCAGCAAGATGTTCAGAGAGATGTAAAGAGACGTTCAGCCAGACGTTCAGAGAGCCTGACGTTCAGTCTGACGTTCAGAGAGACATTCAGAGAGACGTAAAGAGAGATGTTCAGCCTGACGTTCAGTCTGACGTTCAGCAAGACGTTCAGAGAGACTTAAAGAGAGATGTTCAGCCTGACGTTCAGTCTGACGTTCAGCAAGACGTTCAGAGAGACGTAAAGAGAGATGTTCAGCCTGATTCAGAGAGACGTTCAGCCAGATGTTCAGTCTGACGTTCAGAGAGACATTCAGCCAGACGTAAATGAGAGATGTTCAGCAAGACGTTCAGCCAAACGTAAAGAGAGACGTTCAGCCAGACGTTCAGAGAGACGTAAATAGAGATGTTCAGCCTGACGTTCGGCCTGACGTTCGGCCTGACGTTCGGCCAGACGTTCGGCCAGACGTTCGGCCAGACGTTCGGCCAGACGTTCGGCCAGACGTTCGGCCTGACGTTCGGCCTGACGTTCGGCCTGACGTTCGGCCTGACGTTCGGCCTGACGTTCGGCCAGACGTTCGGCCAGACGTTCGGCCTGACGTTCGGCCAGACGTTCGGCCAGACGTTCAGCCAGACGTTCAGCTACACGTTCAAAGAGACGTTCAGCCAGACTTTCAGTCCAAATCAGCCGAAAAGTCCCTGAATTTCTACAATGTGATTTACGGTCAGAGCTGAGTCATTAATTTTCTGGTATTTTTACAGAACCCGGTGAACATGGTCTACTTTTTGGCAGTTCCTTACAAGACATGCAGCAATAAGGGATTTTGATTAAGTTGCATAATTTAAAGCTTACATTTGGTTAATTTTCCAGACAAAACCGAAAGTCATACATGATTAGTTTAATTACCACTGGGAACCTGCAAGTCCAGCAATTCTTTCTGTTTTCAAGGCTTCTGGCTCTGACAAAGGCTATAATTTAGGCAGATTATTAAAGATATCATGCCTTTTAAACCTGCCAGTGGGGTTTTATGGGTCATAAGTTTAACATGGATTTTCTCTCATCTAAATGAATCATCAGAATACAGACGAGGTGTTAACACTCAGCATGAATGTTGTCCTGCTTGTGCTTCTTATTCGGTTTAAAGTCACATATTTCTACCTAAACAGTACATTTATTATCCTTTGATTAGACACTGGGAAATAATACTGCTTTCCTACAAAGGATAGAACAAGATTAAAAGTGGCATGAAAATTGCTGTGGTGCAGGCGACCATAAACTAAAGTCCTATTAGCAGCAGTAACCTTTTCTTCTGACATGGACGCCAACATACCTGACAGATGAGTTCAAGTATTACTTCATCAAACTGTCATATTCAAATCTGTTCTTTTCAATGGGTTTTACACTCCACATTACATAACACTGTTAATTATACTGAAGTGGAATGGTCAATGTTAAATCTTGCTCTGATTTTTGTTTTCCAGTTGATTCAGTCAGTTGCAATTATTCCAAAAGTGACCAAAGCTGGAGATTTGAACCGCTTCTTTCAAGCATCAATTTGACATGTTTTTGTCAAAGCAGATACCGATGACTAGTGATCAAGGAGAATAACAAAAGATTTGGAACTGTTACACATTTGCAGCTAAAATCAAAATCTGGCCAACATTTAGAATACCATAAACTCCAACACTTGTTTTAATCCCTATACATATCTGGATTTTACATTAGCTTAATTAAAAGAATAAAAAGAACATTTATCCCTCAGTAACCTTTTGGTTATTATTTATTTTATGTACCTTTATTTAACCAAGAAGTCCTATTGAGATTAGAGATCTCTTTTTAAAGGGAGACCTGGCCAAGGTAGCAGCCATACAAAATGTTAAAAAGTTATGTAAAACAGATACATGAATAAACAGTAAAAAAATAAAACAGATTGACAGCTCTGCAAGGACAGTGACCTCTCAAAGAAAACACTGAAACCCCTCCTTCACTATTCTCTATGCTGTTCTTAAACTCATTCATGGATGTGGATGTTTCTGTTTCTTATGACAGGGAACCAGTCAGATACTGCAGTGAGTGGAGCATCTACAGATAAAAAACACCACAGCAGCACATCTTTAAATGAATTCATTCAATCAGGAGTTGGTCCAAACTTTTTTCTTTTTTTTTTTAAAAAGGAACAATAGTGTAAATCTGAGAAGTGTTCAATATTGGACCCAATAATCGTCCAGGCCCATAACTAGTTCACCTCTAATTTCTTTACCGTAAGTTACCATAATTCATAATTTTTCTGGTCATTCCTGCACCTTAGTGCAAAAACATTTAAATAATGGGCTTTGATATTATAAATTTAGACGCAACATTAACAATAAAGTAAGGGAAAAACTCTTACCTGCAGTAAAAACTATGACTGTTATTCGTAAACTTTTTTCCTACACTAATATGAAAGCAATGATTTATTCAGTTATTTGTATGTTTCATTGATTTAACGTTACTTTTTTTGTCGTTTTCTTAACGATGTGCCGTTACCAGTATGATCACCTGATAGCTTCAGTCTCTGCGGCCCCTTGTTTGCATCATAAATACAGTTTAAAATACACTGGAAGCAAGTCCTCGATAAGAACACCAGAAACAGGCCGGCCCATCTGGAGGTCACATGCTGATAACAATGATTTGCTGTTCAATATGATTAACATAATGAAGCTCATAATGATGAGCTCAAGGCTCATAATTCAAAAAGGAAAATGAAGAAAAAAGGATGGGTCATCATTTTAACTGGAAGTTCCAATGGAAATGCAAAGTGTGTAGGAGGAAGCTGGTGCTGCTGGAACGATGTCAGATTACTTACAATGAAAAGTGAAGTGATGCATCCGGGTTTAACATGATGACTTTCTTACGTCACTGGAAGGGAGCAGTTTCCATATCTTTACTAAGGACAAGAGAAGTATCTGATCCTAGAGAGCAATCAATAAACATGTTTAAAAGCTGGGTTTCAGCATCATCGTTGTAATGGTAACGTAAACTAGAAGAGCATCAGAGAGCAGTACTCTGCCAAGATTAATCATTCTCCCATATGTCTGAAATGCAGCAACTGTTTATATATTAGTTATTGATTACTAGAAATCACAGCAACATAGAATATGTCCATTCAATATAGATGTACCCACAAACAAAATGGCTTTCTTTTGAGCACATATGCATGTGTACGTTATGTACGGCTACCGGATCATGTGACCTAAATATGCAGCAGGAATTGATGGCACTCAGAAACACCCCCACAGTTTAATCAGCTGTTCCTTGGATCATTTCTGACTGATAAGTCCTGATAAGTCCTCAGAGGTGGATTTGTAGTAGGATCACAATCAGCTGATGTAGTGCTCACTGGTTGTCATGGTTACAGTGATGCCATGCTGTTATCTGGCAATGATACAGAAATCTTTAACCAATCCGTGGATCCAGACTGTAAGCTGCATCACTGCTAAAATCTGATCACTTGGTCCTTGTGTCATTTCTGACTTTCCCTGAAAATTTCATCCAAATCTGTTCTGAGTCTGGTTTTCAGTAATGTTGCTGACGTACGGACATACGGACGCCGATCAGCACATAACACCACGTTGTTTGGTGGAGTAATGAAACACATGCAACAGACAAATTAGGAGCAAATATGAGCTCTGATATAGATTTTTAAAAAGATTCTATGTGGATATTGAGAATAAAGCTCTACAGCATTTTATAGTTTACTATGAGGTGAAGTCAGACCCAAGAATAAAGAGGCTGTTATAAGTGGTGGATATTAAAACTGTCTCCTTAAGTGGTGGGATAGGGATCGTATCCAGTCCTTGTAAAATATAAATGTAAAATTGATCTTTTTTTCCTTAGACCACCTGATAAAAAAAAACAATGCTTGAAGTTGTGGCATCATGAATAAGCTGAGATTGTGATGCTGAACTCACAGCCACTGGCAAACGGAGCAGATCTCTAGATGTTTGTTATGGACTTATTAAAATGCTGCTGCCACATGTGGCCGAACAATCCTGAGTCAAAACTGAGGAGATGGAAAAAAGCCTGGCAGATTGTTGCTATAAAGGAAAGATGATCATACAAACGAAAGCTCATTTAACCACAACAATTCTAAAACTCATACATTTAGATGTTAGATCAAATTTTCCAAAACATGCTCAGAAGAGGCTAAGAAGAGAGGGACTGGGGTAAAAATCAGAGCATCAGTACGACTTGTTTGGTTTTCCCAGTGACAGCAACAGCCAGCATCCTTTATTAGTCATAAATATTAAAGTTATGGTTTCAACTACTTGAGAGTCTGTTTTTATTCATTATCTGAAGATTGTTTCCATGTGAGGAAGTCGGGATCAGTTTTTCATTGTACAGACAATCAGACATGTTTTTAAGTAACATCTCTCTAATGTGTGGTTGTAATTTTGGAATATTTTCCATTAATCCAGTTGAGCATTGCTCTGCTTAAGTCTCTTCGATGCAACTCCAAATGACAGATTATTCTCCCCATATAATTACGGTTGGTCACATTAAAAACAAGAACAACCACAGCTGTCAAGACGAGAACATGCTGAACTCGACACTGAGCAGAAAACACTGCCGGCTCCCTGTGCCCATTTGCTTTCATGTGTTTTTCCACCTGGGCGAATGACAAACAAAGATATTTCAGCAAACTGTGTCGTGCCGGCTCCTGGCTGCCGCCATGCGCTGTATTTACCTGCTGTCTTTGACGCAGGACACATTAAAGCTTAAGAGCATTAGGTGAAAGTGAGGGAGTGAGATAAGGAGCTCTTATCTGTAGAGCAAGTCAACAGACTCCAGAGCACTCAGAACACACATCATAACCTGCATCACTTCCAAGAATCATAACAAATACTGATGCACATTCCTCCCTGAGAACTCCTCCCTCTACCTCTTCCTCCTTTTATTAAACCTTCCAGTACATTCTGTCTTTGTCTCTGACTCTCAAATGCTCTAAGACTTGATATATTGGTGCACTTGTGCACTTTATGTCCTCATGTGACTTCGGGATAGGAATTGACGGCTACTTCCAAACTGTCTGATCCTTCAGTATTGTGTGCCTCTGAGCCCTTCAGTCCCTTCAGTCAATGCCAACAAGTTTTCTGACAGCAAAACAATGACGCCAAACTCACGTGTGTGTACCGCTGGAAACTTGCAAAAAGAAGGAATCATGGCAGAGTGAAAGACACAGTTCAAAGCATGGCTTCATTTCACAAAAGAGATGACAACAATGCTAGCTGTAAGCCTCTTAATAAATTAAACCAGCTCTGAGTGTGTGCGTCTGTTCATTTCTGGACAACTGTGCATCAGATCTTCTTCAAACTTGGCGGATGTATTGCTGGGGAACCATGGAAGTAGCGTGTTGAGTTTCACTTTGTTTCCATGAGCAGTTCTTTAGAAATATAAAAAGAGAAACAGTAAATGGCAGCTGGTAACCAAAGCTGGGATGTATTCAGACTGTGGGGCTAAGCAGCGTATTAGCATTATCATTCATAACAACAATGATGCATCACACAGGTGGTTGCTCAGAAATAAAAATCATTAACAGTCATTTAAAGTGCAGGGATATTTGTGACACAGGTCCAACAAAGCGGTGTTCTATAAGCCCTGTGGATTTAAATGGTTGATCACACTCGTAGCTGCAGCTGCTATGCATGAAAGGACTTCAGAAACTTTTGTCAAGCTGCAGACAGACTGTCCTGTTTCCTTCTGTCCCCAGACAAACATGATAGAGGCTGTTAGAAGTATTGACACACAGAAGGTGTTCTGTTAGTAGAATCACTAAAACGGGTTCTCTAAATTTTTCTTTGTCGACCTTGTGTACATAATCACTTAAATTTCCCTTGAGATTAATAAACTATCTATCTATAGTGTATCTATCTATCTACAGTATAGTCTATCCATCTATCTATAGTCTATCTATCTACCCATCTATCTACCCATCTATCTATCCATCTATCTATAGTCTATCTATCTACCCATCTATCTATAGTCTATCTATCTACCCATCTATCTATAGTCTATCTATCCATCTATCTATAGTCTATCTATCTACCCATCTATCTATCTATCTATCTATCCATCTATCTATAGTCTATCCATCTATCTACAGTATAGTCTATCCATCTATCTATAGTCTATCTATCTACCCATCCATAGTCTGTCTATCCATTCATCTATAGTTTATCTATCTATCCATCCATCCATCTATAGTCATAGCTCAGTGGGTAGAGTGGCCGTCTCGCAACCGGAGGGTTGTGGTTCGATCCCTCGGCCCGTCGTGCTCATGTCGAGGTGTCCCTGAGCAAGACACCTAACCCCTAAGTGCTCCAGGGGTGCACTTAGGGGTTAGGTCCCCTTGTGGAATTAATAAGGGATATAAAAAAATAGTCTATCATCCATCCATCTATCATCCATCCATAGTCTATCCATCCATCCATAGTCTATCTATCTATCATCCATCCATAGTCTATCATCCATCTATCTATCATCCATCCATAGTCCATCTATCTATCATCCATCCATAGTCCATCCATCCAGCCATCTCTGCATTGCTGCTGTTATGGTAAGCCAACACCCATATGAGTGAGAAAACGGCTCAAACTATTGTTCCACACTGTTGTTGCTGTCTATAAATAGCTTCAGTTATTTTCTGTTCCTCACACTGAGACAAAAATACATTTGCCAGTGATTATCTTGACTGCATATTACTCCTGTGTTGAAGTGAATCCTCGTCACGACTTATGAAAAAATATTCCAGCTCAGGGAAACAGTTGCTAAGACATACAGGGATTTAATTAATCTGTTTGTTTGAATTTGAAGTTCAGTATTTTCTGACAAACTTGATTTATTATTAGTATCATCAACATCATAACGGGATTGGAAATTACACGATGACTGATTACTTTAATAAATGTTAAAATATTGATGTGAGAAACAACTCAAGTTAATTAATTGTTAAAATAAACGTATCTCTATAATAAGGTTTAGAATAAAGGTTAGGTGCTGTATCTGGTTCAGATGTGGAATAAAGATGGGTTCTAAATGCTCAGATGGTCTAAGGATCAGACTAATTCCTGGGTAGGTTTCCTGTGGGTCAGACGAGGAAGAATCTGAGGTACCAATAAAACCCTAATGTGACAGATAACCTCCTTAAACAGTGTTCATTTCTGACAGACTGGTCAATATCTGTGCAATATTTCTGTCACTGAAATAGGAAATGTTCTCTTATAATTTTTTTCATTGAACATTTTGCACAGTTACTTTTGCCAAGTTGACTACAATCTTTTTAATTTTTTCCATTTACAGTTAATGTATTAAATTAGTCGTAGCATTAGTAAACTAACTGAATAGTCAGATTAATTAACAAAACAATAATGGCTAAATGCAATGTAATCCCGAGATTATATTAGAATATATGTAGAGGTAGGGTTGGTTTGAACTGGCACGTTGTGAGGAGGACTCCATTAGTGTCCATAAAATGATCATTTCAAGAAGGGAGGGAAACAATAGAAAAGGGCTGAAGCATTTTGTTGCACAATAGGAGTTTAAATTCCAGAACTGTCTGTATTTGATGCTTTGGTGTGTCCCTACTGAGCAGCACGTCTGCTATCAACGGTGAATATCAGTGTTTATTATTTATAGCATCACAGAGGTTATTTTTCCTTTAAGAACACCTACATAAAAACTAACGGTGTGCACGTATTCTCCTGTTTCTATCGCCGGGTACTATTGATTATGATTAATGACTATTGCTACAGTTAACCCCAGCCCATCACCTCCCACAGGCTTCCTGAAATCCTGCGGATGCCTATTTTTTCAGCCCACATCAGGAACTGATCAGGAATCAATAAGGTAATCGATACAGACTTGCACTAATAAGCAGAATGGATAGTGTCACGTATCGATCAGGTCTGATCAGCTCCTCCTGCTGCATGTGGTTTCCAGGGTTGAACGAGTTCAGCCAAACCGGTTGCATCACCACAAGAGCTAAGATCCAGAGAGCTGCAGTCAGAGATTCAGCTGGAGCACGAGCCAAGAGACATCCATTGAAGGACAGAGTTTACACACATTTAATAGAAGACAACGAGTTGGAGAAAACCGTTAGCAGCACACCAGAGACCTCCAGGCCTGAAAACACAGCATCACATTTGGCGCTGCTTCCTTCTGCATACTCTGTAACTGGTCCAGCCGTTCAAAATATCCTAATGCCAACATTTTACTAACAAACATTTCAGCCTCCTTTAAACAACCTGTCTGGTGAAATAAAAACCGCTTTAACATGACACAATCCTGACAGGTCTGAACACAAGCTGAAGCTCACAGGTTCAGAGCTATTGTTGAAAACATGAGGCTGGATGCTGCCTGTTAGATTCTTTATTACCAGGGGTGAAAGTAAGCCGGTCCGGTCCGGTACTGTGTACCGGGAAAAGATCCGGTGGCGTTACGCCGCTCTTCCACCGGTATCTATGGGTACGCCGCCCGTTGACTCTGCAGCACGTGAGTGTGCATGTGTGTCTACTTTCTGTAACACAGCGACTGCTATGGCCAATAGCAGCCAATAGCAAGTAGGTGCGCTTGATTTATTGCACTGGTACATTTCCCACAACTCATCAATAGACGTCAACAAGCGCCGCTTGCGCCGGAACGGGGCGAGCAGTAAATTACACCTGAAATTCCACACGTTCTTGTGATTGGCTGAAAAACTTTAAACTGGATTTACAGCGGTTATCATCGACAGATATTTTAAATAAAAACAGAGAGAAGCACTACAAAACAGTCAAAAAAAGTCAAAGTAATAATACAGAGGAAAATAACGTCTTTGATTAAAGAAAAGACAGAGACACTGAAGAAGGGTTACCACAGAAAATCAGAAACTAACTACTACTATAACTACTTTAGGCCTCTGTGGAAAATCTTCTAGGTGACGTGTTTTGATGTTTAGTTCCATTCTGAGTGTTTGCTCGTGACCTCATGTCTGTTCTTAGAGCCTGTATTCTGGATGTTTATCAGTGTTTCAATTAAAGCAAAAAGTTTACCATATTTTCAACTGTTTTTAATTCCTACCTATTCCATTGGCCTACAGTAAAATATTAATGTGTTTTTAGTTGTTTGTGTTTTGACTTTGCTATTTTAAAATGCATGAAGTTAGAGCGAGACGATGCTTTTGGTAATAGTACCGGCAAGAATTTAAAACTACTTTCACCTGTTTGTTTATTTGTTTATTTGACAGGGACAGAACAACAAACATTGTTACATTAACCGATGTCGTGTTCATAGGTCAATAGCTGACAGCTAATTCGCAGACCTGGTCCCTCACACATAGAAACTACAGAAAATACAGTCTAAAAAATATACAAAGAATTACGCATACAATATTAATTGTTTATTATCATGTTAAACTATTATGAATTCAGTGTGACAAATATTGTGTCTGAGGAAGCACATTCAAAGCTCTGTCTTCAAAGAATTCATGCTAAGTTTACATTTTTGACCGTCGCTGTGGAGATTAATGGAACATGAGAGATTTCAGAAAGCAGCATTAGAACAGCATTCATCAGGTAAACTAGCATGAGCTTCCTCCACAAAAAGAAAGAGTTTACTTAAATCCTTTAACACACTTGTTTTCTGTTTGGTCAAAAGAAAACACAAACTAGTCACCTGAGTTTACTGAATGAATCAGATCTCCGTGTGGGACAACTTGTAGCTGCCCAAATATTAACCAGCATCTGTCTCTAGGTCAGTTAGTGTCCCTGAACTTCTATAACAGAGGTGAAGAGTGCAAAGCTAGTGTGATAAAGCAAAAACAGACATATTAACAGATCAGAGGAAGTAACTCAGAAACCCCCTTTAAACTCCCCCTGTGTTTGCAGACTACAAGTTCATGCATCAGACAGACTCCATGCTGAGTAAACATGTCTGTACGCTGAGCAAACCGGCTGACAGCACAGAACTGTGGAAACTAAGCAGCGATTTGATAAGCTGTCATTGACTTTTTTCATACCTTCACTAGCTGTTCCAACTGAAATGAATTCAAGCTAAAACTAGTGGTTGGTGATGAAGAAACAAACTAGAAGTTCTGAGTGTCTGAACCTGAAAAGAAGCCTCCGGATGGAGAATCAGCTGAGAGCTTCATAGGAACAGATGGGACCTGCACACTTATAGGCTAGCAGAGACTTGCTAAGAAGACATGTCCTGACTAACATACTCCCTGTGGTCGACAAAAAATGGAGAAGAAAAAATGACAGAGTCCAATAACACTGAGAAGAGAAGATAAAGGGAGACAGAGAAATGACAGAGTGAGCTTTATGCTCAGAGTAACTAGGAGATACCAACACAACACTGGCTATAAAAACAGCTTCTTCTCCAAGATATTCCACTCATGGACAGCCTCTTGGCCTCCTGCATCTTGTGCAGTTATCTTACCGCAAAATGACCTCGTTACAGTGATATTAAACGCGTCACTTAATAAAAAGGAGGAAGAGCAACACGCTTTCATCTTTCTGCTGATGATGCACAAATGTAGCATTTATGGTTTGCTTTCAGTGAGAAAAAACACTGATCAGGAGGATGACAGGAAGGGTAGCTGTCCAATCTGTTCACAGGAGTCGGGTGAAACAGAAAACACATTCTTTCACATCACTGTTGACCTTATTATTGATAACGAGGAGATTAGAGCCCTTCTGAGGGATTTCCAACCTAACGTAGCTTCATTTTAGTCACAGCAGCCTAGTGATAGCAGAAGGTGATTGACTGATGGCAGATGAGGGTTCTAACATTTTTCACAATGTGAAAGTTGTTCTCTGATGAATGTGCCTGTCCCTATATTTATATTTCTTATTCATATTTATATGTTTGGCTCCTCCTTGTATAGTGATTTCTTATCTTAAGTTTTGTTACTCAAACTGTGACTCTGAGCCCCTGCACAAGAGTTCCAATGCGTCTGGACTGTTGATTCTATTCACAAACGGCCAATAAAAATCCTTGAATCCTAGAAGTTGAGTCGAGAGATGCAGGAAGGAAAAAAGCACAAAAGATGCTCTAATGGATGTCCTCCAGGTGTCGTGGGTCCACAAGCTGCTGGCCATGATTAAACCTATGACTGTATTGTGAACCGGCCCTGAGCTTCTGCGCTGGCCGGATCTGAAGTCTGGAAAACCTGAGAATGAGGCTGAATCACCAGCAACGAACTAATAGAATAATAACAGCGAAAGAGAATTATTTTATAGTCCCAACCGGCCAAGTCAAACAACTGTGGATCCATGTAAGAACGGATGGAAATGTTGGCTGGATGCCGTCTGAACAACGATGAAAGCTCTCAGACAGCAGGGAGTGAAGCAGCCCACTAGCAGAGGAACCAAAAGCTGCTATATAGGATCTGATCCTAAGATGAGCATCTTTACACAATTTCACATGAGCTCTGCTGAAGCACGACAGAAAGTCTTTCCACAGCATATCATCTGAGCCGTGGGTCTGGCAGAGGGAAACCAGCCATTTTGTTTATCCCTTAAAGAACCACTATGACATTTACTGGACCGCTCCAGACAGTGGGACAAAATAAAATACACTCACTTTTCTGTACTTTTACAGCAATTTCTGCCCATGATTCCTTTTGTCAACATGAGGGTTGAATATATTTAGATTCAAGTATAGCTGGTGGCTGCCAGAATGGATCCCTCAGGAACAAAAAAAGATGGCATGTTCCTCCACAGCGCTGCCTTAATGATCTCTCATTCTGGAAGACACATCATTCTTCATTTATTTTATACATCCAAGCTCCAAAACATATAAATCAGCTCACCACAGGACACACGCTGAAAGATATGCTAGGTAAATGTGACTCAGAGGACATGAAGCCTTTTAATTGGCTGCCAGCATCCGGATGTGAGTCTGTGGCCTATCTCGCCGTCTGCACACTCGCAGCATCTGACGTCCAGTTAATAAGCGGTGCAAAAGGCCAGCTTTACAAAGACGTGTACATGCCGGAAAAGCTGGACACCAGGTGCACAAGCTTTTGAATTAGGGAGCTGACACAGTGTTATGGCTACTCCCTGTCCAAAGCTAAGAATAGCACCGGTCCCAGAAACCTGTTTATCAGAGGAGAACACCCTCTCTGAACGGCTCCACCAACACTTTATTTACTGAGCAGAAAACATTTCCACTGTCCGCTGTTCTGTGGTTTTTACACAAAACAGTGCCTCAAACTGCACAATGTGGCACACAGAGATGAAAACACAAGCTAGGATCCAGCAGTCTTTGTCAGTGCAGTCATAAGACGATCAGGTTATACCGTCTGAAAACATGTTTAATTGGTCCATTTTGACCTGCAGACGTTTCTGCCCGTGTTGCTACTTCAGTAGAAATTAAACAACGACAAGTAAAATTAGATGAGCTTTCTGATGTCGTTGCTCCTAAAACACAGTGAAGACTGAACTGTGTTGAACAGCCAGGAAACTACTGCCAAAGAAGGTAAGGAGCTCAGAAAGACGTCACATTGTAACTGCCAGAGAAAATACTTCTAAAACAGGGACTGGCTTCTGCTCTGACGGTTTGATTCTTGTTTTGCTGTTAAATTACATAACTGCAGTCATCTATATTTGGAACAATATAGTGCATTTCCTCTGTGTGATGATTAGATCAGCTGTCAAGCATTGCATCATGACCTCTTAATATGTGAGCATTGATATCGTTAACGATTGCTTTTTGGAGGCATCTGTGAGGATTTGCAGCTTTGTTCCGTTTTAAATCAGTTTAAATTAAATATCAGATCATTCAAAATTACCACCTTCAGCTTTTCCACTATTTTCAGACATTTTTGGGGTTAAACAATGAATTGATTCATCATAAAAGCAAATTAACATTCAGAATTTTACATCGGTGCTGTGCGTTGACATTCTGCTGAAACCAGTCCTGCATGGGTGGGCGGCAGCGTGAACAAACTCTTAGGATGGTTCTGTGGCTGCAGCTCTGCAGATTCTCAGACATTTAAAGTCCTGCCAGAGCAGCAGTAGTCAGGGCATCACTGTACAGGCTCACTGAGGACACACATGCACCTGCTTCTCATTCCATGCCTTTCAATATATTCTCATTGCACCACTAGTGCACCACACATTTACTGCATAAAAAGACAGAGAACTGTGCAAACTGGAAGGACGTCTATCTAAACTGTCACTGGGTTTTGGAGCAGATTCAGACAACAAGCAATGGCACAATAAAGTCAGTTTTATATGAGGCAAACCCAAACGTTCTAAGACTGTTAGTGTTGCACATGCAAAGTGTGAGTAAGTGTCAGGAGACCACAGAACATGGTTCCATCACCAGCGGGTTATAAATGCTTCTGATCGGTTCTGACAGGCGTGTTTAGAATCTATCCATGAAGAGAATAAAAGACATGTCAGTCAGTGGGTCTACTTCCATCACTGGTGACAGCAGGTGGCCGAACATTCAATTACATTTTTAATATTATTATTATTAGGGTCCGAGCACCGAGGGTGCGAAGGACAGGCGGTGCAAGGGCACCGACTGTCCAAGGCACCAGCGGTGCCAAGGACCCTATTGAAACCCTAGGGTTTATTTTTTTTTATTTTTTATTTTCTCCCGGAAAGTAAATTGGCTTTTTGGCGGCCTTATCATACTCCAAAACGCATGAAATTTGGCATGCACATCAGGACTGGCGAAAAATTTGATATTTTATGGGAGTTGCGCATGTGTGTGGCAAAATGGCTCTATAGCGCCACCTGCAAAAATTGAAAAGTGGTCATGAGGCCAACTTCCACAATGTTTCATTTACAGCTACAATATTTGGTGGGCATATGCACCACATCAGGACACACCAAAAAGTCAATTTGTCAAAATTTATAGCTCCTAGTGGATAAGTCTGAGAGAACTGAAATTTGGCCAGTACATGCACCAGACCTTTCTGATGAAAAGTTATCAAAAACTCAACCAGAAGCCAAAAGGTGTGGCCATGGCGGAGCCTCAAACAACTGATCCTTCGCCATGAAACAGGAATTGGTGTCTAATTCTTCTCAACATGCTCCAATCTGCCTGAAACTTTACATGTATGATGACAGTCCTGTCCTGATGTCATCCACATAGGGATATTCATTGACAGTCATAGCGCCACCTTGTGGTTTCAGGAAATAGACATCTTTTTTACACTTTCATGCCCTATTGTTACCCGGTTGATCATATTCACTTCAAATGCAGTGACAACAGCCTAAACACATTGATGATGCATCCCAGTGAAAATGGTGACTTGTCATCAAAGGGCGTGTCTGTGGCGGCCAAACCAATTTCGATGTTTCGCCATGAAAATTTAACGATTCGTATCTCAGCTGAACAACATCCTATCTGCCTCAGACTTCACATGCTGGATACCAGGTCCAGTCTGAACACATCCACACTCATAAATTTTGAAAAAGTCATAGCGCCACCTGTTGGTAATAGTAAGTTTAAGGTCTTATATTTTCAGGTACAATGGCCCCAAACTTGGTGATATCATGCTGGAAATTGGTCAGTCGAGTCTTCACCTCTTGACAATCCCACACTGTCAAGGGTGTGACATTTCATACAATGCTGTTGCCGTAGCAACCAAATATCGCCACCCAAAACAAAGTGCTGTTTGACAGGTTAGAAATACTCCAATGCTCACTAAAATTACCACACACATCACCATCGACCCAAGCAATGACACCGTATGCATCTTGGCACTGCACATGCTATAGCGCCCCCTACAGTATTTTTAACAAACAGCCCCCCCAGCACGTTTCACCTACATCCATGAAATTTGGGAGGCTTATAGAGCACATCAGGACGCACAAAAAAGCCTCTTGGAGCCATGCCCTAAACCCAACAGGAAGTCGGCCATCTTGGATTAATTGTGAGATTTTTGATGATTTTTCTCAGTTTTGAGAGTTAATACCTCCAAGGGGATAATTCCAGGAGACCTGAAATTTTGTCAGTCCACACAGCAGGACTTGGTGATGAAAAGTTATCAAAAGTTTAACCAGAAGCCAAATGGCGTGGCCATGGCGACCATTAGAGTTTTGATGCTTCGCCATGAAACAACAACTGCTGTATAACTCTCCTCTGCATGCTCCAATCTGCCTCAAACTTTCCATGTGTGATCACAATCCAATCCTGATCACATCTACAGGCCAACAGACACTCTCAGTTGCAGCGCCACCTGTTGGAGGGACAATAAATGCTGTATAACTGGCCTCTACATGATCAAATCAGCCTGAAACTTTTCATGAGTGATCAGAGTCCAGCCCTCATCACATCCACTGTTTGAAATACACTCTGAGTTACAGCGCCACCTGGTGGTGGATGGGCAGGAAATGCTGTATAACTAGTCTGAACATGCTCCAATCTGGCTGAAATTTTACTTGTGATTAAACTCTGGTCCAGATGTGATTCAGAGGCCAGCACACACTCTCAG